>NC_142799.1:22145804-22268339 GCF_049724085.1 Artemia sp. Qi Xiang Cuo
TTTTTTCTCAAGAAAATAGCTTGTCTTTAGCAAACTTAGCCATTGCTAGTTGAAACTCTGCATAAATATCTTCATTTTTAGTCTAAGTGAGTAGGTACTAAAGGAACATTGATAATTTTTTCTGATTTTGTGTGTTTTCACACGAAAATATCTTGTCTTTAGCAAACTTAGCCATAGCTAGTTGAAACTCTGCATAAATATCTTCATTTTTAGTCTAATTATGTAGGTACTAAAGGAACATTGAACATTTTTTCTGATTTTGTGTGTTTTAACAAGAAAATATCTTGTCTTTAGCAAATTTAGCCATAGATAGTTGAAACTAGGCATAAATATCTTCATTTTTAGTCCAATTGCGTATGTACTAAAGGAACATTGAACATTTTTTCTGATTTTGTGTGTTTTCGCAAGAAAATAGCTTGTCTTTAGCAAACTTAGCCATAGCTAGTTGAAACTCTGCATAGATAACTTCATTTTTAGTCTAATTGTGTAGGTACTAAAGGAACATTGAACATTTTTTTCTGATTTTTTGTGTTTTTGCAAGAAAATAGCTTGTCTTTAGCAAACTTGGCCATATAAAGTTGAAACTCTGCATAAATATCCTCATTTTTAGTCTCAGTGTGTAGGTACTAAAGGAACATTGAATATTTTTTCTGATTTTGTGTGTTTTCACAAGAAAATATCTTGTCTTTATGAAACTTAGCCGTAGATAGTTGAAACTCGGCATAAATATCTTCATTTTTAGTCTAATTATGTAGGTACTAAAGGAACATTGAACATTTTTTAGGATTTTGTGTGTTGTCGCAAGAAAATATCTTGTCTATATCAAACTGAACCATAGCTAGTTGAAACTATGCATAAATATATTCATTTTTAGTATAATTGTGTATGTACTAAATGAACATTGAACATTTTTTCTGATTTTACGTGTTTTCTCAATAATATAGATTGTCTTTAAAAAACGTAGACATAGATAATGTGTGTGTGAGTGTATGCGTGTGTGTGTGTATGTGTGTGTTTGTGTGTGTGTGTAAGTTTTTGTGTGTGTGTAAGTTTTGACGTGTGTGTGTAAGTTTTCGTGTGTGTGTGTAAGTTTTTGTGTGTGGGTGTAAGTTTTTGTGTGTGTGTGTAAGTTTTTGCATGTGTGTGTAAGTTTTTGTGTGCATGTAAGTTTTTATGTGCATGTAAGTTTTCGTGTGCATATGTAGGTTTTGTGTGTGTGTGTGTGTGTGTGTGTGTGTAAGTGTTTGTGTGTGTGTATTTTTTGGAGTGTGTGTGTGTATGTTTGTGTGTGTGTGCGTATGTTTTCGTGTGTGTGTGTGTGTGTGTAAGTTTTTGTGTGTGTGTGTGTGTGTGTAAGTTTTTGTGTGTGTAAGTTTTGTGTGTGTGTGTGTGTAATTTTTTGCGTGTGTGGGTAATTTTGTGTTTGTGTGTGTGTCAGTTTTTGTGTGTCTAAGTTTTTGTGTGTGTTAGTTTTGACGTGTGTGTGTAAGTTTTCGTGTGTGTGTGTGTATAAGTTTTTGTGTGCATGTAAGTTTTCGTGTGCATGTGTAAGTTTTTGTGTGTGTGTGTGTGTGTGTGTGTGTGTGTGTGTGTTTTTTTTTGTGTGTGTGTTAGATTTTGTGTGTGTGTTTTAGTTTTGTTGTGTGTGTGTAAGTTTTTGTGTGTGTGTGTGTAAGTTTTTGTGTGTGTGTAAGTTTTTGTGTGTGTGTGTAAGTTTTGTGTGTGTGTGTAATTTTTGTGTGTCTAAGCTATTGCGTGTGGATATAAGTTTTTTGTGTGTTTGTGTTAGTTGTGTTTGTTGTGTTTTTGGTTTTTTTTTTTTGGTTTGTTTGGTTATTTGTGTTTTGTTTATAGTTTTTTGTGATTGTTTTTTTTTGTTTTTATGTGTGTGTGTGTGTGTGTGTGTATTTGTGTATTTTATTATTTATTATTTTTTTTTTTTTTAAGTTTGTTTTGGTGGTTGTGTTGGTGTATTTTTGTTATAGTGTGTGTGTGTGATTGTGTTTTTTCTTTTTTTTTTGTGTTTTTATTTGTGTGTGTGTTTGTGTTAGTTTTTGTGTGTTTGTTTGTTTTGGCGAGTGTGTGTGTGAGTTTTTTTTTGTGTTCATGTGTTAGTTGTTGTGTATTTTTTTGTATGTTTGTGTGTGTGTGTGTCAGTTTTTGTGTGTGTGTAAGTTTTGGCGTGTATGTGTGTGATTTATATTGTGTGCGTGTGTGTGTAAGTTTGTGTGTGTGTGTGTGTGTGTGTGTGTAATTTTTTGTGTGCATGTAAGTTTTTGTGTGAATGTCAGTTTTCGTGTGAATGTGTAAGTTTTTGTGTGTGTGTGTGTGTGTGTGTTTAAGTGTTTTTGTGTGTGTGTTTTTTTTTTTTTTTTTTATTGTGTTCTGTTGTTTGTAATTGTCCGTGTAGGTGTGGGTTTATGTGTTCTTGTGCTTGTTTAAGTTTTTGTGTGTGTGTATGTTTTTTCGTGTGTGTGTAATTTATATTTATTTTATTGTTATTATTTTTGTGAGTGTGTCTTTAATTTTTTTATCGGTTGTGTGTGAGTTTTTGTGTTCATGTGTTAGTTTTTGTGTGTGTGTGTGTGTGTATGTGTGTGTAAGTTTTTGTGTGTGTGTTAGTTTTGGTGTGTGTGTGTTAGTTTTCGTGTGTTTGTGTGTGTAATTTTTGTGTGTGTGTGTGTAAGTTTTTGTGTGAATTTAAGTTTTTGTGCGCATGTAAGTTTTCGTGTGAATGTGTAAGTTTTTGTGTGCTTCCCAAATCATAATTTTCTGACAGGACATACCTATGAAAGGCTAAGAAATCTAGCTTAGAAAAGTCAAAATTAGCAAATTAACCATCCCAAATAATAGGTTTCAGTCAACACACACCTACGAATGGCTATGAAATCCTGCTCAGAAAAGTCAAAAAATATCAGTCCACACACCCCCAAATCATAGGTTTCAGACATCACGCAACTACGAAAGACTAAGAAATCAGGGTATGAAAAGTCAGAAATAGCAAAGTACATATCCCAAATCATATGTTTCAGACAGCACTCACCTATGAACGGTTAAGAAACCTAGCTCAGAAAAGTCAAAAATAGCAAACTAGTCATCCCAAACTATATGTTTCAGACAACAAACACCTATGAAAGGCTAAGAAATCGAGCTCAGAAATGTCTAAAGTAGCAAACAAGACAACCCAAATCATAGGTTTCAGACACGACACACCTATGAAAGACTAAGAAATCCAACTCAGAAAAGCCTGAAATAGCAACCCACACATCCCAAATCATAGGTTTCAGACACCACACACCTAGAGGCCAACACAGCTACGCACGCTCCTCATCCACCCCAATCTATTCAAAGCCTCCCTTTTTACACCCGCCCACGAAGTTCCCATTTCCTTTAAATCTTTCTTTATGACTTCCTCCCACCCCAGACGGGGACGACCTGCTTTCCGTTTAGCCCTAGATGGTTGGCCGAAAAGAACAATCTTCGGCAATCTGTCATCCTTCATCCGCACAACATGCCCTAACCACCTCAACCTTTCTTTCATTATAGACCTAGAAAGCGGTATTGAACCACATTTTTCGTATAGCCTATTGTTTGAAATACGGTCAGTCAGCCGGGTACCCAGAACAATCCTTAAGCAATTTCTCTGGAAAACATCTAGCAAATCTTCATCCGCTTTTCGGAGCGTCCATGCTTCAGAGCCATATTTGACCACTGTCATCACTGTAGCTTCTAAGATTCTAATCTTGGTTTGCAGACTTATCTTCCTATTCTTTCATACTTTTTTTAACTGTGAAAAAACACTCTGAGCCTTGGCTATTCTATTTTTAACATCTTCACTGCTCCCCCCATCTTTACACCAAAAACATATGAATATGTAAATTTGTTACGTAAGTTAATTCGTAAGTTAATTCTCACAAAAAGAAATAGCATTTTGCTAAATTCCTTCATTCAATATTTCCAGCTAAAAGCGATCACTTACTTTTGTCAATCTTTAATGAAAATGCCGCTCTGGTTTTGACAATACATTTCCGCAGGGTTAAAATTAGTTTGGCACCCTCTTTCCGGGTTTGTTTACAAACGCAGCGGCCAAATGGACTATTCTTCTGTCAAATTAAAACACTGAGGCAATTGTAATAATTAGGCGCAGACGCATTGCGCTATTTTGGGGAAGAGAAACAGATTATTTTCATGCCTTCAATAAAGTTTCTTTTATATTCCCAGGCGTGACTCCAGGATTTGTGTTGTGGGGAGGGGGGTTAGCTCTTTTATTAGAAATAGAAAAGATAATTGCTTCTTCATCATTTAGTGATTTTAGCTATAACATTTGAATAAAAGCTAGTAAGATATGCCTTTCGCTTGAATAAAAGCTAGTAAGATATGCCTTTCGCTTGAATAAAACGCCTTATTAAATCTATGAGAGAGATGGCTTAATTTTACTCACTTAGGTGCCTGGAGGGGCGCGTGAACCCTGTATTTGGGCTGGGGAGGGGGGTTAGCGCTTTTATTAGAAATAGAAAAGATTAATGCTTCTTCATCATTTAGTGATTTTAGCCATAACATTTGAATAAAAGCTAGTAAGATATTCCTTTCGCTTGAATAAAAGCTAGTAAGATATGCCTTTCGCTTGAATAAAAGCTAGTAAGATATGCCTTTCGCTTGAATAAAACGCATGATTAACTCTATGAGAGAGATGGCTTAATTTTCCTAAATTTGGGGTCGGGAGGGGAGCGTGAATCCAGGATTTTTGCTGGGGAGGGGGGTTAGCGCTTTTATTAGAAATAGAAAAGATTATTGATTCTTCATCATTTAGTGATTTTAGACATAAAATTTGAATAAAATCTAGTAAGATATGAATTTCGCTTGAATAAAAGCTAGTAAGATATGACTTTCGCTTGAATAAAACGCATGATTAAATCTATGAGAGGGATGGCTTAATTTTCATAAATTTTGGGCCGGGAGGGGAGCGTGAATCCAGGATTTTTAACTTTGATATGCAAGGATAGAAAGAAAAGTCTGTAGGAGTTGCATAAAGCTTATATTATGCGTAAATTGAATAGCATTTTTAACCAATGTTTGCAAAATATTGGCCTACAGGTCGATGGGTTAACGATCTAATTTAAAGCATATAGACTGGAACATTTAAATGGTAAAAATAGAAACAATTATTTCTATCCTATTGCTATAGACTATTGATTGTCTAATAAAAACGCTTGATTTCTAAGTCAACTATATTTCTCGCGAAATTTTTACTTTCTTAGTGATAAAGTAAACAAAATTATGTTTAATAACTTTCTTTCTGTAAAAAGGGAGAAATTATTTTGATTTTTCTTCTCTTCTTTAAGGCAAATTATGAAGAATTTGCGGACCCTATGTCTGACACAAATAGCGAAGAATGCGTGCCCCCTCCTTCCAAGAAGACGAGGGCCAATAATGCGCCCCCTGCCATGCAATATGATCGCTGGTCAAAGCCCCCCCAGCTCCACACTACCTGCCCAAGTGCAGCCACCTACGCAAGCCACTCTTAATCGAGCCACAATGCGGTCTGACCAAACACTAAAAAGAGAGTGGGTGAATAGCTTCAATGCCGAAGCCCCACCTACACAAGCTTTTTCAAGGGGCTCAGAAGCTACCCCGGCTGCACAAGTCATAGCTCATGTACAAGAAATTAACGTCGGCCCCTCCACCCTCCCACAGACGTTACCTGTGCCTTCAAGACAAGCCGTAGGCCAAACCTGAGCGCCGGGGGCCCTTTGGGAGTTTGGGGGGCTTTGAGGACCGGGGGCTTCCTTCGGGGTTGGGGTAGGAGGATTGGGACCCTTTGGGGTTGGGTTAGAGGACCTCACAACACTGTTCAAATGAAACATGTGTATTATAACGACCACACTCAAAACCTCCTCCAAAATCTCTTCAAAATCTTCTTTTAAAATGTCTCTATCTGTTTCGCCGAAATAGTTCCATAACCTGTCTAAAACGGTTTCACCCAAATAATCCCTAAACGTAAATTCAGCGTGTTCCTTTGTTATTGGCATCTCTGTGCTAACGCATTTCAAATTAATATGAAACCTTCTCGCGCGCTAAAACAATTCATCGCTAAGATGTTTCTTGCCTAATTGTTTCCATGTCCTTTGGTTATTAATATCCTTTGTAGTTCGACCAGTAGAGCTGTTCCCGAGGCAAAGACATTAATGATTTTGGATCTATTCCTGGAAAAATGTTTCTCGGTGAAAATTTTTAAAGTCTGACAGATGATGTCATTGATTGATTGATCTGTCAAGAAAGGAAAATTAATTTGTTGTTTCTAAGGGGAATTATTGATTCACAATAGGTGAATTGAGGTCGACAGCACAGGTGTTCTGACTCGTGACAGCATCACTTGGTTTATGGTTTTCCAAGTGAGAAAGTTCCTGTTTTTCAAATTCTCACTGACAAAAACCATAAAAACATAAAAAAATGTGAGAAAGTTCCTGTTTTTCAAATTCTCACTGACAAAAACCATTAAAACAAACATAAAATGTAAAAAAATTCATGTTTTTTCAAGTGAGAAAATTCCTGTTTTTTCATTCTCAGAGAGAAAACCATAAAAAAGACATTAATTGATGTTGACATCCATAACTGTGTCAAAGCCCCTGTTTTTCAAATTCTCACTGACAAAAACCATTAAACATCCATGAAAACAGACATAAATGCGAGAAAATTCCTGTTTTTCAAATTCTCACTGACAAAAACCATTAAACATCCATGAAAACAGACATAAATGTGACAAAATTCATGTTTTTCAAATTCTCACTGACAAAAACCATAAAACATCCATAATTTGATGTTGACATCCGAGAAAAACATCAAATAAATCGAACAACACACATATTCATCCATGAAAACAACCATAAATGTGACAAAATTCCTGTTTTTCCAAGTGAGAAAATTCCTGTTTTTTCATTCTCAGTGAGAAAACCATAAAACAGACATGAATTGCTGTTGACATCCATAAATGTGACAAAATTCCTGTTTTTCAAATTCTCACTGACAAAAACCATTAAACATCCATGAAAAACATCAAATAAATCGACCAACACACATAACCATCCATGAAAACATACATAAAATTGACAAAATTCCTGTTTTTTCAAATTCTCACTGACAAAAACCATAAACCACGTGGTTCTCGTGCTAATATATGGTGTTAAAAAAGTTGTAGGTGGCAGCAGGGGTGAGGGGTGGGAGTTATAGGGTCATCTCTACTGACTCTGGCTGAGCTTACAGAGTCACACCAGCGACCCATGCCCCAAACCAAACTGTCGGCAACACCAGGACTCGAGCCCCAGCCCTGAAGTACATAGCATTACAAGTTCGGCGCGCTAACCACTCGGCTAGGACAGATCTTGGTTATAATGGAAGCATTTCTATGAACACTTCAAAGATTGCATTAGGAGAAATTGGGTCATCATTGGGCATAAACATATGCTTTTTTTGTGCTTTTAATCTCCTCTGATTTTAATCCACCGGGTGAAGTCTCTGACATCCTCCACTTTTTCTTCACTACGACTCATAACTGTACGAACCGAAGGTTTCGATTAGTTCACTTGCCTATTTTCTATTAGGTACTAGTGGCGTCAATTCACGGAGCAATGGGACGGGGGGGGGGGGTAAAATGTATCTTTCAGAATCTAGGGGGAAATGTTTGTGTTTTCAACATTTTGGATGAAAATATCAAAAAGTACCTTTATTAATGAAAATACCCAAAAATTTATTTTCTGAAATTAAGAGGGGGGAAATTATTTTTTACCTCCCTCAATTGACGCCCACTGTCTCCTCCCTATCGTTAGATGCGTTTCAGGATTCATTTTCGTTAATATAGAGAGAAATGGAAATAAAACCAAAATAAACATATAGTATATAGTGTTTAACTGAACATTATTAAGTTTTTGTATTTGAATAAGTGTTTATTATATGTTACCAGAAATTTTGGATTAGAGGTGCCATACAAATCCTTTAAGAGCTTTTGAAATTTTTAAAACAATTTTAACACTGAATTTTATTGTTGCATCGGCAGCTGCAACCTAGTAAAGAGCGAACCACATAGTGACCAAAAAATAAAAAACGCGTTTAGAAAAAAAACTGCCTAGTGAAAAAAACTTCCATTTGACACTGATTCAGGAATGGTAACTATCATTTCGGTTTGTAGTAAAAACAAAAGTTTATTGGGAGAAGAAATTTATGGTTATTTCGAAAAAAAAGCATGAAACCCCTCTAAAATGGGGTCAGATCAAAATTAAAATACTACCATTGAAATCAGCATAGTTGAAAACCTTATTCAGGGAAATAACAGTCCCCAAACTTGAAAAACAAGAAAATCACTTTTTTGTGTGAGTAGCACTGATCTGTCTTCCTTTTTTTCTGTTTTTCTTTTTTCGAGGGCTAGCGATTTGCCAAATATCATAGAGAGATTCTTAATGGATTATTCAAAAGTTGTTTCTCATATCTCCGTGCTTTTCATAAATTCCGCCATCTGTACGTGCCATATGGCTCAAAAATGGCACATTATTTGCCATTTCTCAAGGGGTGGGGTTAGCGGGCTACAAAAACATCGTAGACAGATGTTTAATACCTCACATAAAAGCTACTTATCATATCTACATTTTGTTTATAAATTCCACCACCTGCAACTGCCAAATGCACTAAAAATTGGCACTATTGATACCATGTCTTAAGTGGAGAAGCTAGGGGCTAGTGGCCTGCCAGAACTTCTTAGAGATATGTTTAATGGCTGATTTGAAAGCTTTTGCTCATATCTACATGCTTTTAATCAGTTTTTGCCATCCAATAATTCCAAATAGCACAAAAAACGGCACCTTTTGTGCCACTTCTTAAGTTGAAAAGCTTCAAAGTATAAAACGGTACCATTCCAATAATAGTGTTCCAAAACCCTTAACTGAGTAATTACAAGGGACCCTTCCCGTATACGCCCCCTCCCAACCCCCTTAGTAATTTTCATTAGTCCGTTGGGAGAATTTACGATGAACCCTTTAACACGGTCAGAATCAAAAGTTAAAAATCATGTTTAGGAAAAAACTGCCTAGTGGAAACAAATTGCCATTTGACATTGATTGAGGAATGGTGACTATTATTTTGGTTCGTCTTAAAAGTAAAAGTTTATTGCGAGAAACAAATTATGGTGATTTTGAAATAAAAGCCTGAAACCCCTCGAAAATTGCATCAGATCAAAATGAAAAGTGTAACATTGGAATCACCATGGTCGAAATTCTTGTACAGAGAAATTATAGTCCCCCTCCTTGAACAATGACTTTTTCCTTGTTGTAGCACTGATGTGTCTCCCGTTTTTTTTTCTTTTTTCTAGCTGTGCTAGGGGGTGACCAGAACATCATAGAGAGATATATAATAGCTCATTCGAACGGAAATTAAATTTGCCAGTTTCCTTTTTAAGTTACCAAAAAGATTGGAGGGCAACTAGCCCCCCCCCCTGAAGGCCCCCTCTCCCCAAACTAATCGTATCACAATTTTGAGATGGCCATTTTGTTCAACATAGTTCAAAGGTCAAATATCTTTGGTTTTGCTGGTAATACGACCCTCCATAGTCCCATGGGAAAGGGCTGCATGCTGTATCGGTATCGGACGTATTTATACCATGCGTATCGGTGTGAGCGTATTGTTATTGTGCGTATTGGTATAGCATGTATTTAGACAGATTTTTAATAGCTCATATAAAAGATATTGCTCATATCTGCGTCCAATGGCGTAATTTCGTAAGAATCCTGGGGGGGGGGGTCGGGTAAAGTTGGAGCCACGTTTCTCAAATCAAGTGAAAATGATAGTGAAAACTGAAAAATGAGCCACATATTACCATAGAGGCAAAGATATACTAAAGAAAACTGGCCTGTTTCTCTGGATGCTTGAATTATGAAGGCTTACTTTAGTTTTGACAAGATTTTTTTTGCAGAAACTAAATTTCAGCTGGGGGGGGGGGGAAGAGGTCTGGGGGGCAAAATTGGATCTGGAGGGGGCAGTTGCTCCCCCTGCCCCATATCATATTACGCCCCTTTCTATGTCTTTCCTATAAACTCCACCATCAGCGATTAATTTAAAAAAAAAAAAAAAAAAAAAAAAAAACAGAGAAAATTGGTAGCATTAGTCTATGCTCTCTTGAAAGGAAAATTACTGGTATTTATTTATTATGCCAAAAACACTCAATAAGTGCAGTTAGGTTAATCATAATGAAAGATGCCAAAACATGATGAAAATATAATACTTTAGTTTATATAATAATATAATTTGAGCTAAATATTTGCACATTAAGGGGGGGGGGGTAAAATAAGTCTCACAAAGGGGTTAAGAACCTAACTCAACCTAACCTTATCCCCCCACCTCCTAATGTGCAAATATACACCCTAAATTATACACAAGTCCAATACATTCTGTCGGCCGTCATTTATCCTTGTGGCTATGCAACCGGTTTGCTCAGATCGTACATTCAGCAAACTTCTCGACTGTTTGGTATCATGGTTGAGGCGGTAGCTGCAACCAAGATACCAAAAAGTGTCTACACTATTTTACCCTTTTACTTATTATGAACATAAAAGGGGCTAATTTTTAGGGTGAAAATAATGATTATTGATAAAACGAAGATTGGAAAATTCCGATTTAGTTACTCAGAAACCAAAAAAGCTGCCCTGAATAATTTTTGCGACTACCTGAACGATCAAATATGGGAAATAAAAAGGACTCAGTTGAAGGTTTAAGAAGCAGCACTAGGGGACCGAGCTTCACTCGGTGAAAAGAAAGACAGTTTTTTCTAATTTATTAAACAAAAAAAACCTTTTTTTAACTGAAAGTAAGGAGCAACATTAAAACTTAAAACGAACAGAAACGTATATGAAAGGGGCTGTCCCCTCCTCAACGCCTCGCTCTTTACGCTATAGTTTTTTATTGTTTTAAAAAAATAGGGTTGTGAGAAACAGTCAAACTTTAGCGTAAAGAGCGAGGCATTGAGGAGGGGACAGCCTCTTTCATATACGGAATAATTTTTGTTCGTTTTGAGTTTTAATGTCGCTCCTTTTTTTCAGTTAAACAAACTTGTTTTTTTTTTATTTAATAAATTAGAACATTAACACAAAATACAACTTCTTAATGTTTGTTACCATTAATTTTAGGGGGAAGTTTCGGCAAATTGGGGAAATATGGGATATACCTGGGAAATTTGGGGATAGTGCAAGCATTGAATTATATCCAATCTAATTTGTATTCTAATCCAGATTTACTGATCTCCCAAAAGTTTAAATTATCACAGATGAAGAGACGATGAAACCGTATTGATCCTTCATTCTTTTTTTTTTTTTGATAATGTGAAGTAAATTTTCTCGGCGGTATTTCTTCATTTTCTAAAATATTTTAAAAACCATTTTAGATTTTCTTTTGGATTTTCTAAAAAAAAAAACAAAAAAAAAAACACTGTTGTATTTTACATGTATGATGGGCAATATATTTATAAATGCATACATACATTGCGTAATGATCTCACTTGTTTAGAGCTGTAGCATATGTTCAATATTATGCAATATTAACTTTATATTACCCCCTCGTATTGCCACACGTCTTACGATGTCTTAGATGGCAGTGAAAGACCTTACAGTAGAATTTGCTTGAGCTCCAGTTCTTTCTATCTGTCTATGGTAGTAACAGAGAAAGAAAGATAATAGAGGTCAGATTCTTAAGATTTTGTTGTTGACCTGGAGTCATGTCAGTTTTTAGGATAGATGTTTTAGAAGGAACAATGAAATGAAAAGTGAAAACTAGCAAGAATCTGGCCTTATAGATTTTTTCTCTAACTATGATGGTAAAAAATAATATAAATTGCTATAACAACTTCAGAATTTTGCTACAAGAACCCATCTGAGGAAGTCAACACACGGCCTCCTTCTGACTATATAGGCAGCTCTGGTCACTAAGCAATGACGGCTCATAGGTACAATTCTCTATACCGAATGTCATTTTAAATGCAACCTTGAAACTAGAAGTAAGACTTATTGAGGGTGTCGGCCTTGGAGCAAGATGTGACTGGCTACCGAGTTGGGCTTGGCTGCTCGTAAGGGTGATCGATCCTCTACGATATATGGAATTTTACAACAAGCTTACAGCTTTAACGTGCACCAAAAGGACAATATACTTATATTAATTTTAAAAAAAACAAAGTTTTTCCGAGGGAAGTAAAGAGCGAAGTTGAATCTTAAAACGAACAAAAATTATTACTTCACAGCCTATCTAACATATATTATAAAACTAGTACAAATAAACCAACTAATTACTTTTCCCTATGCTTTTAGGATTATACAAAACTAGCGCTTTACTGAAAACACAAAATAATATAGGAGTTTTGGTACAGTAAAGGCAAACCAATTAAGGTCACTATTTATAGAATCAAAATATTATCAATTCCTTTTAGGATCAATTCCTTTTAAGATTAAGCAACAATCCATTTTAGGATTTAACTTTATTTATTTTACGTTTAATTTGGTTCACTGAGCCACAATGGCTCAGTTCAATGACTGGCTCTCGTTTTGGTTCTGATAAGGACAATGTGTCATGATTAATTTATACACAAGCTTGAAGTAAGGCCATATTGAAAGCATTAGGACTATAGACTAGCTTTAGAAATTGTATCATAACTTAAAGTTCACTCTCGTACAGAGTGAAATAATCGGGTTTCCAGAGTTCATATTATGTTTTATTGTATTTTCATCTCCGATATAGTAGAAGTACTCCTTGCGCAATTTAAGACTATGTAATACCAACTATTGGCGCTAAGTTTGGTTAAAGCCAAATGATTTGTGATAATTCTATCCGATAGTCCCGCTTGCCTCTCAGTTACTTTGAGGCAACTAACAAATATTTAGTTTTCCGTTTATGTTATTAAGATAATTTTAATTGTATACAGAAAGTTACCAGTATCACAACTGGTGTAAGACTATGGAAAGCTTTATAGGTTCATTTAGTGTTCTCAGTCTGTATACTTACTTTTGACTCTTAAATCAATAATCCTGTTTTTTATACTTGACTTTTGTGTTTTCAGTAAAGAGCTAGTTTTGCATAATTCTAAAAGCATAGGGAAACATAACTAGTTGGTTTATTTTTACTAGTTGTATTAATATATATTAGAAATTATATAAAGCAATATTTCGGGTTCGTTTTAAGTTTTAATTTTGCTGTTTACGTTCTTTGAAAAAACTTTGTTTTTTTTAAATTGATCTTTGGTTGTTTTATGATTAAAATTACATTTAGAAATAATGTTGCTACGATCTTTTTTATTTATACGGAATAATGAATATTCGTTTTAAGTTTTAATGGCATTCCTAAGCTTCAGTTGAAAACTTATTTTAATGTAGTTTCAATTATCACCGATCTAGGGGAGATGGGGCACCTATAGAAAATACTGAAAACAACCTTCACAGCTACGAAAAACTAGTCTATAACATGAAGTTCATCATCCATACTTCACAAAACAATACATGTTTTTCAGGAACGTTTGTTTTTCGATGAACAAAAAACTGTTTTTTATCGGCCGACTTCCCCTGAAAAAGCCATAATGAAGACATGGCTTTGTAAATCACATACTGACTAGCAGAAACTAGAAGGCTACTGTAACAAAAGAGCGCTGTTTTAGGGCTCGTTTAAAAGCTTATATTTATACCTAATCGCTTTTTATGAATTTTACTTGATAGCACATTCCCATAAAATGCACTTTTGGTTGTTTCCCCATTTTGTTTGATGAAAAAAGTATCTTTTCCATTGAAATGACCCAAAATAGGTGTTTTTCGAAACCAAGGCAGGAGCAAAAAACTAAGGGGGGAAGAACATCTTTTCCGCTCAAGTACCACCGTTAGAACTAGCACACAGGCTTCATCGCAGAGTGAAGTTTAAAGGTTCAATTCAAAACTGTTGATCATTCAAGCTTAGTTTTTGGTAGATTTTCAGTTGAAAAGTTTTTAGTTTTAGTTAATTTTTTTCGCAATAATCTTTTACTTTTAAGATGAGTAAGCGGCTTATGAAACTTAGTAAGAGGGTCTGGAGTGGGAGCATATATGAGGGGTATAATTAACCTTCATTTAGGGGCTTTGGACCATAATTATTGCAATGGTACCGTTTTATGCTTCCATTTTTTGCCAGAAGAAAGTTTTTCTTTTTCCCAGAGGTAATTATATCGGCCCGGCAGTCCTAGAATATCGTGAAAGGTCCCATTCAAACGAAAATTAAAAGTTATAGTGCCCTTCTTAAGTTATCGAAAAAATGGATGGTAGCTAGGTCCCCTCCCACCCTCATATTTCCTCAAAGTCACCCGATCAAAATTTTGAGATAGCCATTTTGTTCAGCATGGTCGAAAATATTATAACTATGTCTTTTAGGATGACTTAATCCCTTAAAGCCCCCAGGGGGAGAGCTGAAAGTTATGAACTTTACCCAATGCTACATATAGTATTGGTTATTGGGACCCGGCTCAATGGTAGCCAAAACTCTAGAAAACGGTATTTTGATACAAATAGAAACATCAAAAGAATCAGATTTTAATGCTGATTTCAAATATATAAGTTTCATCTAGTTTAATCCTGCCCATCAAAAGTTACGCTCCTGAGAAAATTTGGCTGGTTTTCGAAAAAAGGGGGAAAGACCCCCTAAAAATTATAGAACCTTAATGAAAATCACACCATCATATTCCGCGTATCAGAGAACCATACTGTAGAGGTTTCAAGCTCCTATCTACAAAATGTGGAAATTTGCATTTTTTGCCAGAAGAAAGATCACGGGTGCGTGTTTATTTGCTGTTTTTTTCCCAGGGGTGATCGTATCGACCCAGTGGTCCTAGAATATTGTGCGAGGGCTCATTGGAATGGAAATTAAAAGTTTTAGTGCCCTTTTTAAGTGACCAAAAAAAATGGAGGGCAACTAGGCCCCGTTCCACGCTTATTTTTTTCCCAGTCACCCGATCAAAATTTTGAGACTGCCGTTTTGTTCAGCATGTTCAAATATATAATAAGTATGTCTTTTAGGATGACTTAATCCCCCGAATTTCCCGGGCGGAGGGCGGAAAGTTATGAACTTTACCCAATATTAACATATATTATTGGTTATTGGGACGTATACAGTACAGACGTTTTCTGGGGATATTTTTCCTGGTCGTGGGGGGGGGGTCAGGGGGTATGTGGGAGGATCTCTCCATGAAGGAAGTTTTCATGGGGGAAGGGACATTGCTATGAAGGGGACGCCGGACTTCCCAGCATTATTTAAAAAAAAGATCAGAAATTAAATATAAAAAAACAAGTTTTTCAACTGCAACAGCAGCAACATCAAAACTTTAAACGAACATAAAATATTACATATATGATTGGGTTCACCCCCTAGTCAATACCTCACTCTTTAAGCCAGAGATTTTTTAGTACTTTCATTTATTCTAATTAACGGCCTTTGTGATTAAGCGGTCATTTTTAAAGAATTGGAACAAAATTCGAACTTTCGCTTAAAGAGCAAGGTATTGACTAGGGGGCGAACCCCCTAATATACGTATTATATGAATATAGAAGTTCGTTACGTAAGTTAATTCGTAAGTTACGTATATTTATTACTAATAAAAACGTTCGTAAATAAAATGAAACAAGTTTCGAGAAAGCCATTTAACCAAATAAAAGTAAATTAATATGAAAATTTTGTTTTTATTATTCATGTATTGTGAGCCAAGATCAAAACCTGTATTTATTCAAAAACTTTCAAAAAATAAATAAAAAAAACAAGTTTTTTAACTGAAAGTAAGGAGCGACATTAAAACTTAAAACGAACAGAAATTATTCCGTGTATGAAAGGGGCTTTACCCTCCTCAACGCCTCGCTCTTTACGCTAAAGTTTGACTTTCTCACATCTCTATTTTTTTTAAACAATAAAAAACTTTAGCGTAAAGAGTGAGGCGTTGAGGAGGGGACAGCTCCTTTAATATACGGAATAATTTCTGTTCGTTTTAAGTTTTAATGTCGCTCCTTACTTTCAGTTAAATAAACTTGTTTGTTTTTTATTTAATAAAAGACAAAAGAAATTTGCTGTAAAAAACTTAGTAGTTGTGGGATTTGAACTTGTGGCCTCCCTCTAGCTAGACGGGCAGGTTTATTGACTGAGCTACGATGACGTACCAACAAATTCCACAGAATAAATTAATTTTTTAACAAAATACAGCAGCAAACAGTAGCTTTGTGCCTACTCACTCAATTACATATTCTTGCCACATGTGCAGGGCTAGGTTTCAACGTATTTTTCTTCAAAATATCCATTTTAAATGCTAGATTTGGAGACATCGGCATAGACAGAATTTCAGTGGTCCGTAACCTTTCTAAGGCATAGGATTTGGTAAATATACCTAAGAAAATCCTAGGTTTTGCATTGCCCGAAAAAGCCTAGGATTGGTAAATATGTGCAAAAAAAAAATTGAGCTGTAAAAAACACCCATCCTAAGAAAAACTAAAGCTTTTATCTTCCTTTGAAAAATTTCTCGCCCAGGATATAAAAAAGCTTTTCCTTTTCCTTGGATAAATTATATATTGGTAAGTTAAACAAGAAAAAAAAAAATTAAATTTAAAGAAAAAATGAAAATAAATATAGAATGTAAGCAAAAATAAAATTTTGCTCATCTATGTCAGCTATTGTTTAAAAAAAATACATGGGAGGCACGTGACTCTTTACTGAGGTAACGCTAGCCTTTTCTCTAATGTAATGTTATTAGGACGCGCTGGGAAGTAGAATTCTAGGGCTAAAGTAGTGCTGAAAGTTTCCACGAACCCTTTAATTTTTCTTCAAAATTGGGTGTGAAATATTTTTTTGTTTTTTTGCTTCAAATTGCTACGCATATCCAGCATCCTAATCCTTACCTTAGACCCCTTAGATCCGCCTGTGCCTCCAGAGGCACCCAGGGCATCAAGAAGGAGCCGCCAATCTTCTCGCCGGTTTGCTGCTGCAAGTATGTCCTCCCACTGAGGTTGGATTGATGTGTGCAGGTTACGGAGATCTGTCTGGTACGTTCGACGCAGGGTGTTTCTGGGTCTGCCCCTGCGGCGTGGACCCGATGGCTGCCAATGGGGCGCTGCATTTAGTAGTCGGAGATTGTCCATACGTACGTAGAATGGGGGGTACCAGCGCAGACGGGGCTCCTTATATGGGCATAGAATACTGAC
This sequence comes from Artemia sp. Qi Xiang Cuo, assembly GCF_049724085.1. Classification (NCBI taxonomy): domain Eukaryota; kingdom Metazoa; phylum Arthropoda; class Branchiopoda; order Anostraca; family Artemiidae; genus Artemia; species Artemia sp. Qi Xiang Cuo. The sequence continues at coordinate 22,163,021 of NC_142799.1, forward strand.
GGGGCTCCATATATGGGCATAGAGTCATTAGGGAGAACACGTGGCTAATGGGGTCAATGACCTCTTTTTCCAAGGTCGATTTATTTGTTGTTGTTGTTGTAAGTGCACGCTCTCAGCGAATGTCAAGGTGTTCCAGAAATAGGAAACAGCATTTGTTGTTGTTGTTGCTCGAGCCAAATGTTATGAGTTTCCCGGAAACAGTTAGATCACGTGTTTCCTTCTCAGCCAATCAGCGAGTCGGTTACATCCTCCTTCTCAACCAATCAGGGGCCTGCTTACATATAATTTTACCCATTACATAACAAATAGCCCTTGAGATTTCGTATATAACGGACATGCAATGTGATTAAATTATCAGAAAGTATTTTGAAACAGTGTAAACAACTAGAATGGATAATATCGATGAATTAGAAGCCTTGGCAACTACAATTTACCATGTAAGTTCCGTTTTAGTACATTTTCAAATAAAATTATTTTACTTGGACATCCTCCAGTATATTCAGCTAAAATGTAAATATATTCCTTTACCCAAACCCCCCCCCCAAACCATACAAACATCATTATAATCAATGGAAAACATAAAATATATTCTTTTTACCCTCCCGCCATTGTTTTACAATCCCAAATTCTCGCAAAAAGAAATACCATTTCGTTAAATTCCTTCCTTCTATATTTCCAACTAAAGCGATCACTGACTTCTGTCAATTTTTAATGAAAATACCGCTCTGGTTTTGACATAATGCTCTAAGCGAGGTTAAAATTAGCTGTCACCCCTTTTCCTATGTGTTTACGAGCGCGGCAGCCAAAGTCAAAATGAACTGTTTCTCCGTCAAAATTAAATACATAAAATATTTTCTTTTACCCTCAAAACCTAGCCCCCCCCCCTCACTGTTTTACAACAAAACTCTCGCAAAAAGAAAAAATTATCATTTATTTAAATTTATGCAATTTTAAGTGTTCTATATCCTAGCTAAAAGAGACCATTGACTTCTGTCAATTTTTAATAAAAATGCCGCTCTGGTTTTGACATAATGCTCTACGCGAGGTTAAAATTAGCTGTCACCCCTTTTCATATGTGTTTACGAGCGCGGCAGCCAAAGTCAAAAGGAACTGTTTCTCCGTTAAAATTAAATACATAAAATATGTTCTTTTTACCCTCAAAACCTAACCCTCCCCCACTGTTTTTACAACGGTAATAATTACGATAGAAATTATTCTTTTTTCGTTAAATTTATGCAATTTTAAGAATTCTATATCCTAGCTAAAAGCGACCATTGACTTCTGTCAATTTTTAATGAAAATGCCGCTCTGTTTGACATAATGCTCTCCAGCGAGAGGTTAAAATTAGCTGTCACCCTTTTTAAAGCACTTCCTGTAAAAGGTTTCACACATCCATATGGATTGTTCCTCCCGTCAAATTAAAACGGTTTTTCAGACAATTGCAATTTATTAAGCGCAGGCCTATGCAATCTCTATTTGAAGAAGTGAATCGAGTTATTTTCAAATTAAGGTCTAACAATTTTTAACTTAGATATGCAAGGCTAGAAAGAAAAGTCTTTAGGAGTTGCATAAAGCTTATATTATGCGTAAATTGAATAGCATTTAACCTATGTTTTGCAAAATTTAGGCCTATAGGATGCTGGGTTAACGATCTTTTTTTATCTAATTTAAAGCCTATAGACTGGAACATTTAATTTTTTTCTAAATGGTAAAAATAGAAACAATGATTTCTATCTTAAGGCTATAGACTACTGATTGTCATGATTTTTTTTCACAATTTGTGTAATAAAAACGTTTGATTTCTGAGTTTAGTATATTTTTACTTTTTGCTTTACTGAAAATAGATAAATGCTTTTCTAGACAAAATTATATGGATGAGGGTACTAACTTTCTTTCTGTAAAAAAGGGGCAAATTATTTTGATACTAATTTTTTCTCTTCTTTTTATGGTCAATTGTGAAGAATTCATGCCCCCACCTTCCAAAAAAGCCAGAGAGGGTGTGGCAGCCCCATCAATACCAGCCCCAATGAGGCCTGGCAGTAAGCTTAAGAGAGAGTGGCCAGATAACTACACTGCCGAAGCTAAGCAAGATCATGAAATAGCTGGCTCAGCCGCGCAAGAACATATCGCGGCCGGCCCGCCCGCCCTCCAACACACCGTACCTGGTCTTTCGGGCGCCCAAGTCCCGACGGTTTACGCAATTGTAATCATTTTTTCCTACCTTTCAATTTTTTACAATGTTTTTTTATTTTTCAATCCCAATATAAACTTATCTCAGCAGGAACTTACACCCTAACCATCCAACCCTTGTTTTAAATTTATCCCACTCGGAGATATCTAAATGTAATTTTTTTGAATAGAAACCACTCTTTTCTAATCTTTGCTATCGCTTCGATATCTCATATGTGAATATTTTTAGGTAATTTCTATTAATTATCACCGCCATTGAAACTCAAAATGCTATTTTTTCTAATCTTTACTACTTTCTCTATTGCTATCACATATATTTTTAGGTACCTTTGAAACACTGACTGCTCTTTTTCACCTAATTTTGAGAGAGATTATCCCATCTGTCACATATTGTCGTTCTAATTTACACTGAATATTTCTATAGTGCCATGTTTCGCTCCTACATAGAATATAGAACTCCAATGTCCTAATATTAATTTTGCAGACAATTTTTTCTCCGCGGTTTCAGAAAACACAGAATTACGCAAAGGCCATTGAAACCTTGATTGACTAAAACTGCTAATGTAAAACAAAACAGTGGAAAGGAGATGCCAAAATTATTTATAATCTCGCGCAGAGAGCTTTATGTCAAAACCAGAGCGGTATAATGCCTAAGAAGTGACGGGGAAAGCGACTTAATGGTTCTCAAAATTTTGAATTTCAAACTCGTTCATCTAACCTCCATAATTAAACTCCTGTGTTTACTGAGGCTGTAGGGACTTAGAAATATTTCAACTTTTTTGGGGCATTATGTAAATGGCCGGGAGCTACGGATCCTGGAATGCACCGATTGGTCCGAGAAGTACTGTGGGGGCAAGGTTTGGGACGTGCCGCGGGAAGCGCCACGGGTCTGGGACGTGCCACTGGGTAATGCAACGAGTCGTGGACGCGTTGGGGGAAGCGCCACGGGTCAGGGTTGTGATGTGGCTTTGAAAAGTGCCGAAAAAAAAAAAAATAAATAAAATTAGTAGGGTGATTTGAACACTGCAAATAAGCTATTTTTTCACAAAATCAAATTACAGCCTTCCATGTAAAGCGGCATTTTAGTTTGTATTTATCTTATATTAAGTTTGATTTTCTTTCAGTTGAATTAACCAAATGCTATTATGCAATAATTCAAATTTTAACAGTAGGGGATGATTTGAACACTTTGAAATTAAGCTATTTTTTCATTTATAGGTTGCTTTGGTACCCTGCTCTCTGTCCAGTGAAGAAGGGGAAGAACCAATTCCAACACCACCAGTAGAGATTCAGGACAACACAATCATTAACTGTATTGAAGTACCTTTCGATATTGATGAGCTTTTAGGTGATTTTTAAATGTTGATTGTAGCGCAGTTGAGCAGGGGGACTTACCTTTGCTGAGTCCAAACACAGTGCAGCTTTTGGATTATTTTATCGGGGAATTTACAGGGAATCCTCCTCCTCCTCGAGCCCCCTAGAACCAACTTCCACTTAAAATGAATGGACTTGAACATAGTACAACTATTGTTGAACAACGGGAGGGAGGGGGTACTTCTTCCCACGATTGTCAATTGTCAAATACAATATTAAATTATATCGTTGGTTTCTCCGCGCCTTGTTGTGATCCCTTTAATTCACTTATGGGGGGAAAATTTTTTTTTGACCCTGTAGAAATTGTGCATGTATATGTAGATAAAACTCTTGCACTTCTGGAGAATCAAATTCAATTGTGGGGAGGTAGGGATTCAATTAAGGTCTCCATTGTTTTAAAGGTTTTTTATTTAAATGAGGGTAAAAGTGAAGTTTATTATCATTATGTACATTCCGAGATGTGTTTGGTTTATTCGAATTTGGAAAATTTTGGGGGTGTTTTCATGGATTGGGTCGATCAAATTATAACGCATCTCGAGAACTATAATGAAAATGGTAGTGGGTCTCTAGTTCTTTTTGTTGAAAATTTAAGTGTAAATATTTGTAAATTTAAGAAAGATTTTATTTTAAGAGGGGGCATAGGGACACGGGTACAGTTTTAATTTATAATCCAGATCTAGTGGGTTGTCAAGGTGTCCAGTGGATTTGGTTTGAAACAGGTTAAAAATGTTTCAGATATGCTTTCCTCATATCAGCATTCGAGCCTCTAGCTCGGGACGCTACCAAGAAGAATTTAGACAATTGGGCTATACATGGGAAGGATGGGTCCGATTTCCCAGTTGTAGATTTTTCATGCTTAGAAGGAAAATACCCAGTAACGCTTCGATCCATTGACATTTTTGAAAGGACTAATGCCCACTTAAATATTGGCGTTACTGTGGTTCAGTATGAAACTGAATTTGAAGATGGGGTTCGTTCTAACAAGAAGGGGGTGGTCTTTCCCGTAAGGAGCCCGTCAGTTGATTTGGTTAAACACTGGGTTTGGTTGCTTTACACGCCACCTAGTCAACCGAACACAATCGGTCATTTTAACCCTATCACTGACATTAGTAGAGTTCTGGGGGGTGGTCGGGACCAAGGGGTACGTTTCTACTGTCCAACATGCCTCTCACAATTCCGTAGTGATATAAAACTACGGGATCACATGAGGCATTGTAGCCGACATGGCTATCAGACAGTGGAAACGGTTTCAGGGGATAGGGCCATTCTACGATTCAAAAATTTTCAAAATCCCTTCCTCCAGTGCGAAAAAATATCTTTGGATTCTGAGATTTTGTTAAGTGAGAGGAATGATCCCCAATTTCCACCTAGAGTCGACAAAAGTCAATCTAGTGCAGTTTAATGTGCTTCTGTACAACGTAATAAATATAGCACACGGCAAGGTTGAAAAATAGATGAAACAGTGGCTGAGGACTAAGGTATTGTTTCTACACGTGCTAAAATACGATGATCGTTTACTGGCGCTAGGTTCATTTTTATAAAGGCCAATTATCAAATTGTGCTGTCCATAGAGGATCATCTTGCGATTAAATATAAAAAAATATGTCGGGGTTGTCCGGAGGACACTATAAACGAGGAGGCTAAGGCGACTAAAGGGAAAAGAGGGGGAGGGGGAAAGTCAGAGATCATAATCACTTGTGGCAGGAAATATCCTCGGGGGTAGTAATTTTAGGGGGGTTGCGCATCAATCGTGTAATTTAAATGTTAGCCAGCAGTTTTTTATCCCTGTTTTTATTCATAATTCCAATTATGATTTAAAATTTATTTTACCGGCACTGGCACCTATGCGTAGGGAGGGAGGGGGAGTAGATTGTCCATGGGTAAATAGTTCATTTATCTACAACATAATTCCCAAATCGGCTGAGAAGTTGTTGCTTCTCGAGCTGAAATGGCAGGTAGTGGATAATGGGCTTATGTGCTGGAATAAAATCAGATTTTTAGATTCTTTTAGTTTTTTTCCCAAGGCTTTGAGTCAATTGATTCAAGTGCAAAAAAGCGACAATTTTGATAGCTTTCCCTTGCTTAAACAGCACTTTCCAGACAGTGAAATGTATGACCTGTTGACCTGCAAAGGTATATACGCATACGATTATTACTGTTCTGGCGCACGCTTAAGCGAGGTGAAACTACCTCCAATTGAAGCTTTTTACAATTCACTGACCAACAGTGAATGCACAGCCGAGGAGTATGAGTTTGCCAAGAAGGTGTGGTCCAAGGGGGATTGTAAAAATGGGTGGAATTATTGTAGACTGTACTTGACCAGTGACGTTCTAACTCTGTTGGATATAGTCTGTAAGAACACAGACCAGATCTATTCAGAGTTCGGGTTAGATATAGGCTATTATTTTTCTACACCCCATTTAGTGATGAATTTAATTTTAAAAATTAGCAGGGAGGAAATAGGCCTAATCACCGACTTAGATCAGCACCTTTTTGTAGAGCGTTCAATTTGGGTTGGTTATGTTTTTCATGGGGACCGCGTTTTATCAACAGATCCGAGCGGACAAAGCACCGGTGCAAAGTCAAATGCAGTGTTCTTGAACATGAACTCGTTGTACCCCTCGGCAATGTCCCACTACTCTTTGCCGTGTGGGAACTATCAATGGCTTGAGAATTCTTGTGAGGTCCCCGATATTACCACCGTCAAGGACAATGGGTCACAAGTATGGTTCTTTGAAGTTGACGGTCACAGTCCACTGGTACTCCCCAACTCAGTCAAAGAGTTTGTCTACCCTTGTATCACTCAGTCGGGCAACAGGGGCTCGCGGAGCTCCTAAACTCGATCAGTGGGGGAGGCGCTGGGGATGTCTTGGACTCCCTTCAAACAGACATTGATTGCTGATTTGGACCCTCAAGAGAATATCGTTGTTCACCATGTGCTTTTGCGCTGGATGGTGAGCAATGGTTTCAAGATCACCAAAATACACAGGGTCCTGCAGTTCAATCAGCAACCCTACTTGAAAACGTTTATCGACACCTTTGTCGATAAACGCTCTAGGGCAAATTCAAAGGTGAATAAGGAAATGTATAAGCTCATCCTAAATTCGGCGTTTGGCAAAATGTGTGAAAGCGTTCGTACTAGATCTCGCTGCGACGTCGTGACTGACCCTCTAGAGTGTGCACGAATTATTGCCGACCCCAATTTTACATCGTTCACGAGCATAGAGACTGGCATGGTTCTTCTACACAGGCGAAAGCGAAATGTAGTACTGAACAAGAATATAGCAGGCGGCAGTTCAGTACTAGAAATTCCCAAAAAGCTCATGGTGTCGTTCTTTTAAAATGTGTGCAAGGTGGAATGGCCACGGGAGGGGGAGGTTCAAGTTTACTATGGTGATACAGATTCTCTGCTGTTAAAGGTAAATGGGACTGAATTGGATTTATTGGGTGATTTGCAAAATGGGGTGCACATCAGCTCGCGGATGGATTTCACCAACTGGAATCCATCACTCTACCCCGAGTTGGTGAAACGTCAAGCCCCCAACCAATTATTAATGTTAAAATCAGAGACAGGGAGTGATTTGATATCCAGGGGGGTGTTCCCGGGCCCCAAAGTCTATTGCGTGGAAACTCATAGTGGGGATGAAAAGAAGGCGTGTAAAGGGGTGCCTACACATTTTGTAAAGAGCAATTTCAACATGAGTGTGTACAGAGACTGTGTAGAAAGTAGCCTAGTGCCGAGAGCACAAGTGCTTGCAATTCGCTCTCTACAGTATAAAAATTATACTGTGAGAGTGGAAAGGAATGCGATGTCATGTATATCCGACAAAGTCTATGTGCTCGAGAATGGTGTGAGTGTCCTACCCCACGGCCACTACCGTATTTCAGACCGAGTTGAATGCATAGACTATCGCAATCAACTTGGTCTGGATAAAATAACCTAATCTGACTAACCTTCACCCCAACCTGTTCATAAATTAACTAATCCCAATCTCACTACCTTAACCACTGACCCATCCACTAACCTGTAGCAGCCGCAGTGACGACAACTATTGTTTTTCCACCGCCGCTCCCCGGGGGGGGGGTCCCTCCCCCGGCCGGCCGGCCTTCGGCCCCGCGGCCCAGGGGGGGACCCCACTTTTAAATTCATAATGTTCAACTGTGCTATCAATTTTCAAGTGTTTTTTCAAGTGTTGTTTTCAAGTGTTTTTTTTGTTGTACAACAAAGTGTTGTTGTACAGAAAAGTGTGTTGCTCTGTGCTAATGTACATAAAGTGATGTTGAACAAAAAAAGTGTTTTTAAGACAATAAGTGTTGTACTGATAGTGTTATTGTTGATGGACAAAAAGTGTTTTTCATGTTGACCGGAGAAATTTTGTCAACTGTTCTTGTTGAACAAGTGTTATTTTTATCATAGTTCATGTTGACTGCAAAAATTTGTTTTCATGCAGTGTCGAAATAAATGCTGCCATAAAATATTGTTTTTTTTGTTGTTCTTGAATAGATAGATCTATGGGGAAATTACTACTTATTCATTGAGCACATACGATTTACAGTTAGCTGTAGTCCGACTGTTGTCAGCAACAGCATGTATCAATTCAAAACACCCTTCAGATTGTTTCTGTGAGGTCCGTAATGTCGGGGAAAACAACACTTTTAGCTAAAATAATTCAAAATTGCCATAAAATGTTTTTGGAAAAACCGAAAAAAATCTACTATTGCTATAGTATTTGGCAGGAGTCCTATGATAAAATAAAAGCTATTGCCATATCCATACCAATACAATTCATACGGGGACTTGATGTTTTCAATAGTATTGAATCGAACTCGTGGTTGATTATTGATGATTTGGCTGAATCCATTTAACAGTTCTCACAGGAAATGCTACAACTGTTCACCGTTCGCTCTCATCATGAACACATTTCCATAACTCTGGCTCTACACAATCTGGTTCATCAGAGCAAATGTATGCGAACCCTTGAATTGAATTGGACAAGTTATCTTATATAGCAATTCGTTTGCGATTCTAGCTCACTAACAACCCTCAAGAAACAGATATATCCCGGTACACAAAAAATTATGTTGTCAGTATAAAAACAAGCGACTAGCAAACCATATGGGTATAGTTTGTTGGATATTAATCAGCACACACCTGAGGATCTACGCGTAGTCACCGACATTTTCAACAATGAAATTACAGTATATCTTCCGGTGAACAGTAGAAAAGGCTATTAGTCGCCATTATGACACTGAAGAAACTACACGAACAACGGCATCTGTTTTCCGTTTTAAGCACTTCAAAACCATTGCTTAGGAAGGCTATACTCAAACATGGGGTTGACAATGATTTCATTAATCTAATATCTGAACTATGTTTAAATTTAACTGAGGGCAATGTTCAACTGCCAGAAGTTTTTATACAACAGACAAACCAACATCGTTCAACTGTACGCGCCTTGGACTTTAAAAACAAGGGAAAAAAAATAAAAAGAACGCGGCTCCTTCAAGCAGGCGGTAGCTTTTTCTCACTTTTACTACCAATAATTGCAGGACTTGTAAACAGTTTTCTCTAGTGAGAATGGCAAAATCATGTAAATTGACACCATTTGAACTTGTTCTCTCGCCCGTCGAACATTTTGAAGACAATCTAAGCAAATTCATTAACGACGAGAATATTGCCTATGACAAAAAACTGCTTTTCCTTTAAGATGCATTGCGACGTTTGGACAAACATAAACCATATCGTGAGAGACCTGCCACCGATCCCTCTAAACAGGAAACATCTCCTCAAGACTCTAAAGCAGCATCAAAGGAGAAGGAATTGAATTCCATTGTATTGAAAATTGGAAACCTATTACCATTCACCTATCGAGAACAGAGTAAAAGAGTATTATCTTATCTCATGTTGGAAACTGGCGATCAAGTTCAAGTCGAGAGCACAGGGAAACGAATTATAATTCAAGGAAAAAGTTATAATCTAGTTGATTTAATTTATGATATGGTGACGAATCGTAAAGGACTCTTATCCTTTGACGATAATCTATACACCTTTCTCTGTGTATCAAACTTTCCCAAAAGTCTTATTGGCAATAAGCAAATTCTAAAGAAACTAAGAGAATATAGTCCTCCTCCTCCAACACCATTTAAAAAAGAAGAAGATTCAATATTTGAGGATTCTAGCAGCGCCACTGATTTTACAACACCTGTGGCTGCTAGTCAAAAGTGAAGACAAACTGATTCGCCCTCCAGTGTGCAAAAGGGGAGTGGTCATTACACTACATTTCTACGCTCAAAATGGATGAAATTCTGAAAGGTGTCTATGAAAATGTTGGTGAAGCGGGAAGTTTAAGTTCTCCCAAAACGCTTTCCAAAGCTGTCTCCGGCACCACCACATTGAAAAATGCAAAAGAGTATCTAGAAAATGAACCGAGTTACACACTACATTGGAATCACAGGCTTCGCAGTAAACAATATCGACAAACTAAAGCCATTTTCCCTCTGCATATAATTCAAATGGATCTTTTAACTCTAGACGCAGTTCAACGACCTGACAGTGCACCCTACGAATATATTCTGGTGGCAATCAGTGTCTTTAGTCGCTATGCATATGCCATTCCACTACGATCAAAGAGAGGTGTTGAACTTGCTAGGACCATTGAAAGTATTCTTGAACAGGATTCATATAGAAATAATTCAATCGGATCGTGGCAGTGAATTTGTTAATCCCCATGTACAAAAGGTTCTTTTGAAATATAATACAATACTTTATCATAGTCACAGCCCGATAAAGGCTGCATTGGCTGAACGATTAATAAGAGTAATTCGTCTATTAATTTCGAGATATTTTACCCTGAAAAATAAACCGACTTATATTCATGATTTAGATAAAATCATGCAGATATACAACCATCGATCCCATTGATCTCTGTCAAACTCAAGCCCTCGGGATGTTCACTACAATGAAAATACATTCGATGCTTTTCTAAAGCAATACTCCAAGGGTGAAAAAGAGAAAAAAAGAAGAAATTCAATGTTGGTGATACTGTTCGAATTGATAGAACCATCAATATTTTTGAAAAAGGGAATTATTTATGGAGCACTGAACTTTTTAAAGTGTCTAAAATCTTGGACACTGAGCCCACAACCTATCGACTGCGAGACACCAAAGATGATGAGATTCTCGGTGGTTTTTATGAATATGAACTGCAAAAAGTTAGAAACACTAGTGAAATTTATCAAATTGAAAAAATATTAAAGAGTCGTACACGCCATGGCAAGAAACAGTTGCTTGTTCGCTGGCTAGGATACAACTCAGATTTTGATTCTTGGGTCAGTGCTGAAGATATTAACAATGTCTAATGATTTCTATATTAATTTTATGTCAAATGTTTCCGATGCTCTCTGCAGTGACTTGACTAGAACAAGTGATTTTTGTAAAAAACTCTCCCCCACAATGGAATTTTACAACGTAATGTAAGAAGAAGCTCTTGTTAATTGTATTCTCAAAAATGCCTGTGACATCCTGAGAAAGGATCATAAATATGAAATAAAAATTACACCCTATGATTGGCCGCCGCCACCAACTGGTGATTAACAACAAATTAAAAAAATCAATTGGATGGATTATCCATATATTGAATTACCCTACGAGGAACTCACCTGTATGAATGATTTATGTCGTTCTATTAATAAAAGAATTTCCGCTCGTAAAAAGGAGGCTTTTCATTTCAACTATTCAAAGGAGGAGGGGAAGATCTACATTAGATCACCTATTGCCAGTGAAAAGGTTATTCTCAACGATAATCTAAAGGATGTTCTTGTCTTTAAGCTCAATATAATCAATGACAAAAGTGCCGGAAACCCTAATTTCATATTCGCTGACTATCCACCTGCCTTCTCCACGGACACTTGTATATTTCTTTACGCTTCATTTGTGGAAACATATCGAGTTGGTCATTCAAATGTTCCCCTCCTACGAGTTCTTGAACGAAAAACCAATCAAGAACACATTCACCACTACAATATAAAGCATCTTCAGTATATTCCCGTAAACACTTCCTATTTGGAACTCTGTCAGTTAACACTAAGAACCGAATTGGGTGATCCCATAGCAATTTCAAAAGGGATGGCTGTGATTACATGTCATTTTCGACCCATCGTTCAACAGCAAGATGTCTAATAAAAAAGTGGTATTCACTTGTCCTGATATTGACTGCTATGTTACTACTCTTGGCCCAAGACAACAGGGCTATGAAATGGACTACTATAAAGGTCGCTCGTCAATGTCTGGTTATGGTCTTGGCAGTTGGTTTGCTAAGCTGTTTCGCTCTTCACTACCACTGGCTAGAAAATATCTAGTACCGGCTGCGACAGATATTGCATCCTCTACACTATACGATTGGGGCTCTGGCAAGGATTTTAAAAAAAAGTGCTTCTGAAAATCTTAGGTCCAGTGCTCTAACCATTGGCGAGAAATTAAAAAAAAATTGTAAAGGTTTAAAAAGGTCAAGAAACAATGCATCCCTCATCAGTCTCCACTCAGGTTGGAAACGAGATACATCATCCCTCTTGTCAACGAAAAGAGGGAAAAAGCCGACACGTGCTGTAAAAAGAAGTCCCAGAAAGAAAATTGTCAGATCGAAACTAGATTTCTTCCCCTAAAATGTCCTACCTATCGCATAAGGATTCTCAACCTTCAATCACCGCCTCATTGAATCTATTCAATGCTGAAAATGTTGATGTGAGTGTCAAGCATGGCTACTATGAACAATTTTATCCATAACAACCCCTCCCCGACAATCTCCACTTTCAAATTTATTCGAATGAAGACTACCTTATGGACATGTCTTCAACATTTATAGATTTGCAAATGAAAGTCCGGAAATTCAATAATACAATGCCAATTCGGGGCGATGGAATATCCAATGAAAATTGTATATTACATAATCTATTTCGTCAAATCAGTGTCTACATCAATGGCACGCTGGTGAGCACAAGCAACAATCTCTCAAATTATACGAGCTATATGCAATTCATGCGGATGAAACCCAAGTCATACAAGGAATTGAGAGGCACCTCCATTGGTTATGAATATATTACTAATACTGATAGTACAGATGTACTTAAAAATGATGCAACTAGTGAATTACATCTAGTTGGAAAAATATATAATAAAATATTTAATATACCCCAATGGCTGCTGCCCAATGTTAAAGTGGATATAAAACTAACGCTTGCACCCTCCAATTTCATATTGAGAAAAGAACTTGCTGCCAATCCTGATGTAAGTCTCTCCCTCACCTCGACAATACTTCAAGTACGCAAACAACAGGTCATGAGTTCTGTTGCTTTGGCCGTGGAAAAACTGAGAGCCAATGGCAACAATATTAAACTACTTGTTCCTCATACAATCACCAATCAGCGTCATATTGCAATGGGCTCACACACCTTCACCGATTCATCCTTTATCAATGGAGAAATACCCTCGAAATTGGCTTTGACATTTGTAAAAAGCGCCAGTGCAATAGGATCATGGACTGAATGCCCACATAAATTCGAGATGTTTGGACTTTCATCTCTTGTGTGCAAAGTAAACGGTATCCCACTCTACAATCTATCCTTTGATAAATCCTATAGAACATTGTACGAGTTGACCATGCAAACCCTAGATCATGACTCTCAACTATTTGAAAATGGTATAACCGAAGATATGTTTGCTAAAACACATGGTATCATTGTTCTGGATTTTTAGGGTACACAGGATATGAGTATAGTACGTACGGGGAATGTGCGTTTAGAGTGTACATTTACCGATCCTTTAGCTGAGAGTAGTGCGCTAATATCACTAAATCAATTCGAAAACTATTGGGAAATCACTCCTAATGGCAGTGTTCTACTAGACTTGGCGCCATGATCACCAGTCAAATAATCAATGTATTTAATATGGACCCCTACATGTCACAGTACAAATCCTATTGTCGGCCCTTGGACTATCTTGGAAAAATTCTAAGCGTTAACAACATCTTGATCATTGTTAATAGCAGTCCATCGACTGTGCTGACAGGTCATTGGCTGTGCATCTTTAAAACAATGAAGACGATTGAATTTTTTGATCCTCTTGGTCTACCCTATACATTCTACACGCCACACATCAGCAACTATATCGAGAGCAGTGGGAAAACTATTATTCAAAATCGGAAGAGGGTTCAGGATGTAACGACTAAAAGCTGTGGCTTCCATGCACTACTATATTTTGTGTTCCGATGTCGTGGCTATACTTACAAGCAGTTTCTCCACATTTATGTTGACAATCCACGTCTGAATGACTTTCTAGTGGAAAATATCCTCTCAGACCTATATAGTATTGATTTCAGTGCCCTAAGAGTAAAGTGCTTAAAAAATGTTTGTGAATTTGTTTATTAATAAAATGCATATATATATACAACAATGTCTTTAAATCTTCACTTTAGATTTCTTCTTCTTCGATGTATAGGCAGCTGTCGTGAACCACTAATGCCGGTAAATTATTTGGATTCACTGTATATTGATCTTGATTGACGGCAAAGTCAGGGTCAAACTTTCTACAGTACAATGTAACTTCATTCTTGTCATATCTCTTCGTATAGTCAATGATACTATTTGCATTCATATTATGAAATTCACGAGTTTCAATCTGTCTATTTGAAGCAATATCACATACAATGTTTTCAAATGCTGAATCACATTCGGTAACTGCCAAATAAAAATCACTTGGTTTATAGTCATAGTCGGTGGTGTCATCACAACGATGACGTAGAAACCAGATTGTCTTGTTACCCCAACAGTTGAATCGTAGACCAGATTCCTCTTCCCAGAATAATTTAAATCCACGACGATACCAATCTCGTAGAAATAAACTAAAATCACGTTTAGGATTCTTTCAAATCATAGCTGGGTAAGTATTCTCCCACTGATCACATTTATCATAGTGACAATTGGAGCACAGGTGCCCTCTAGGTTGAGAGTCACACACCTCCTCAAGACATGAATTACATCCTTTAATTTGTACTGCATAGCCTCTATGTAATTTACAAGGATTACATAATTTACACTTTTTACTATAGTCATCAATAATTGTACAATTCTCACATTGATTCCAACTGCCAAGAGTTTACATGCACAATGGACATATATAGAACATTTTTCGGTTTCCGATGTCAACTCACTCACAGCTAAAACGAAACTGATCCTCTCCGTTCGATAAATTCAATGAGAGGGAAATGGAGGAGAGAGGAGTAACTCTGTGCCGTTACCTCTTTCGAATGATGGGGGGAGCCATCTACATGTAATCTGTTGGCAATATTTTCAAAAGTATATCCACAATATGATTCTGCTTTGTTTCAATTAATATATCAATAAATTGACTATAAGCATTTGAGTCACATTTTAAAAGTTTCATACAATAGTCCAATGGGGGAGAATCACTCCTCATTATATTGTCAAGTGTTCCCTGACAAGAGAGTATCCTGTGTTGAAGAGATAACTTGAGAAAAACATCATCCAAAATCAAATGTTTTTCCATAAACACTAGATTTGATCTAATTCTCTCTTTCTCAAATTTATTCATTTTTCAGTCCTTTCACTCCGACTGCTGACTCTAGACTGACCCCGATTCGTTAGCCCCTAACCAGAAAAGAAAGAGAACATTTTCGATTTCGAAACAATTTTATTGAATAATTACAACAACAACAATAATATAGAGCATTTACAATTAGCGACACTGTATATTGTCTTCAATATGTTTCACCAATGCACTTAAAGCACATTGAAGTCTATTCACATGTGCTATATCAACTTTAGCGGCAAAACATAATTGATCCTCCATTTTAAATTTGCTCAAGGATATCACATATCTTACATATACTGCATCCCATTCCAGACAAAGCCGCGATCCTTTCTTAATTTCCACCGCAATGCTTGGTGCTCTTGTACTATTATCATCAACTCCACTATCAACTTCTAATAGGGTAAACATTCCACTCATCGCCATCACAAATATATATCCAAATGAGTAAAGTCAAACTGTTCTTCTTCTCACTCCTTTGAATTCTATTCACATACTAATAAAACTATAGCAAAAATTCTTTCTTTATATTCACCCTACCGCTGCTATGTAAACAAAGCCCTCTGATTGGCTGAGAAGGAAACACGTGATCTAACTGTTTCCGGGGCACTCATAACATTTGGCTCGAGCAACAACAACAACAAATGCTGTTTCCTATTTCTGGAACACCTTGACATTCGCTGAGAGCGTGCACTTACAACAACAACAACAACATCGACCTTGGAAAAAGAGGTCATTGACCCCATTAGCCACGTGTTCTCCCTAATGACTCTATGCCCATATATGGAGCCCCGTCAGTATTCTATGCCCATATAAGGAGCCCCGTCTGCGCTGGTACCCCCCATTCTACTTACGTAGTACATGGCCAAGGTATCTCCATCGGCGGACTCTTATGATATGTGTCACAAGAGGCTGGCCAGTCTTGTCACGGATGGATTGGTTTGTTATTCTTTGCTGCCAACGGATGTTGAGAATTCTTCTGAGACATGTGTTTTCGGAAGCAAGTATTCTTCGCTCTTGTTCCTGGTTCAGGTGCCAGGCTTCGGCAGCGTAAAGCAGCACTGGCATAACATTGCAATTGAAGAGTCGTAGCTTTAGCCGTATAGAGAAGCTTTGGGACCGCCATACTTTCTGTAATCTATTGAAGGCCCCATTGGCTTGGCCGATTCTTGTGAGCACTTCTTTTGTGGTCGATCCGGTGCCCTCTATTATGCTTCCCAAGTTGCTCTATGTGTTGGTCTCCGCAAGTGATGCTCAGGGGTGAATCTGTGGTAGCCATGCATTTTGCTTTCTCATTATTTATTTTCAGGCCGACCTGGCCACCTCTCTCCCTCACTATGTCAAGGAGATCTTGGAGTCTTTGCTTGCATGATTCTAGGACGGCGATGTCGTCAGCGAAGTCTACATCACTGAGGTGTATTTCTGGGTTCAGCAGGATTCCGTCTGTGCTTGTACTTCGCAGTATGCAATCAATGATGATTACGAAAAGTAGCGGTGACAAGACGCAACCTTGCTTAACTCCTGACATATTGCGGCACAAACGAGTTTGGCCATCTGGTGTCTAATAGAAAGATGAAAGATAATAGAGTAAAAAGATGTAATAGAGAAAGATGAAAGTATAATAGAGGTGCCTAATAGAAAGTTTATTTAACGTTAAGGAGAATACATTAAACTAAATATAAAATATGAGCAAAAAATATGATTTTGCTCACTTAACTCAGCTATTGTCAGGGTGGATACAGAATTAGTATTAAAAGAGGGAGGTAAAAATACTTTGGCTCCCCTCTTTGGTATTTTTCGCCCCTTCGATACTGCAATAATGTATCACTTGACCTTCTGGGGAGAGGAGGCACGAATATCTAAAACCACCCCCTTGATCAGTCCCTTGCTATTGTTAATACAAAAAAAACAAACAAAAAACAACAACACACAATTAAAGAGAAAGCACAGTCATGACTCTTTGCTAAAGCACCTCTAGAGTTTTTCCTGTGATGGTTATGTTGTCACGGAAAGCTGGAATGTAGAATTCTAGGGATTACGTAATGCGAGAATTGTTCAGAAACTGTTAAATTTTGTTTCAAAAATGAATGAAATATTTGTTTATTTTAGCTATAAAAAGACTACCTTTTGTTCTGCATTCTAATTGGAAGCAGATTTAATGTCAAGGACATAGCCATAATTACTGCTAGGGGAAACCGCCTCATCTGGTAGGGGCAGGGTGGTCCAGCCAACGAAACAGGCGTTATAAAGCAACTACAAGATTTCTTCCCCTGTGTGCAAGCATGTCTTGCAGTATATTAGGGTTACAATTTTCTTATACATGGAAAAATAAAAACGACAGTTCCTCGTCTGCAGTCCCTCTTGGTGTATGCAATCGTAAAACATAGCTAGACAAACAAAAAATAAGCAAAAAATGAAGTCACCTTAAACAAATAATCAACAAGAGGTATTATTAGCAATAACTAAGTGAAGTCGTGGCTTCTTCATTAGTATTTTTTTAAGTTGGCTAAGCGCCGCGAAAATAATAAAAGCTTTTGATACCCAATTTTGGCATTTCCTTTTTAACCCATTAGGACGGCCCTAAATTGATGACTTTTTCGCGCAAAACATATTGGCAAATGTTTGCCCATAACACATACGTTAGTAAGTTTGCAACTACATATTCAAACTGTCTGTCTGGCAGTTTAATTCAGTCTTAAGCCACTAAATAATAAAACAAGTCTTTTGAAAAAAAAATTGGAACTGAAAAAACGGTTTTTTTATGAGTGTAACACCCGTCAGCCCACGCGAAAGTATGACTATCATTTTAGAGTGCATCGTATTTTTCATTAGAACAAATTCACTTTTTCTCTCGCCTCCTTCACCCCCCTCGAACATAGATTCCTCGCGAAAAGTTCATTTGTCTTCGCTAATAGATCACTGTGTTGGCTTTTCCGTTCGCTTCAATTGTGACCGTTGGCAGCTTGGGTCTTTCATCCTGACAAGATTGTTTTTATTTATCCAATGATTATTTAATCCTTCCCTCTCCTCAACTGAAAATACGAAGTCCGCTTGTCCCCCCCCCCAATTAACTATTTGAAAATGACTCCCAATTCTAATGAAACAGAACTTAATTTCGTAAGTCGCTAAAGAACCATTGTTTTGATGTGTATATTTTGAATGGATTATTCTATGCCTCTTAAATTATGTTTTTGAGGAGGGTTTAGTTGCAGCTGAATATGATTATAATTATTATAATTTTGTTGGGTGTTGTTTGGAGGTTCGTTGGTTTTCGGGTCCGGTAAGTTGAGCTCTAATTTTTTTTTTTTTTTTGATTTATTAGGAGGGTTTTTTCCCGCACAAGCATACTTCAGGGAGTCGATTATTATATTTTATTTATTTTTTTTAAATAAACCCAGTGTTACTTATAACCAGACTGACCAAAATTGTTTTTTCAGGCATCGGGTTTGAAGCGTGTTTTGAGTGGGGTCGACAAATCGTTTTCAGGTTCCCTGCTCAACCTAGCAAAACTTTAAAGCGTTTTCATCTTACGGGTTCCAAGCGTGTTGGACACGGGTTCTTCAAAACTAGAATGCGCTAGAAATGTATGGTCGAACATGGGTTCTGAAAAGACATTCGCCGTGTTGAACGCGGCACCCAAAACGATAATCTTCAAAAGCTGTGCTGAACTCAGTGTTGAATGTGGGTGGCCTGAAAACAAGGCTCAAGCCTTGCTTAGCAGAGTACAACTTCGGCGTGTGATTCAGATGATTGTGACAGAGTGATAGTTTGCAGATATAAAAAGTTATTACATAGATATACTTCCAAAATATGGCCGTATTTAGATATATTTGCTTTTCACAACAAAATAGTGTTTCCCTAAATACAAGGGAGGCTGCCGTCCCATCAAACCCCGCATGTTCCATTCGACCCCCTCTATGATTCTTGCAATAAGAGAGGAGTTGATACCTTTCTTAGTACCCATTTTGGGTGCTATTTCAAATATATTCCTCCAAACAGACCCAAATCAGGGATTAAATCACCCCTCCAAATTTATCTGTTGGACCTCTCATGGAAGGATTTAAAATTCAGACTTAGAAATAATTTTGAGGCTTTTGATATCCCTCTCTAAAGAGAGATATTCTTAACCTCCCCCCTTATAGTTTGTGGATAACTATGAATACTACATAAGCCTTAATATTATTGGATATACAGGCTGCTGTACCGCGTGCATGTTTAGGGACACATACCCACCGACACAAATTGTAGTTGCTGAGACTAGGAGTTTATATAATTAGCTTTTTAATACAAGTATCCTGAATATTTTGTAACATGAACATGAGGGAGTATTAAATATAGACCCTGAAGTTCATTACGTTTTTTCTCGTTTTCATTTATGTTCATCTATCTTTTTTTAATCGATTCAGGTGTTCCATCTATTTCCTCTGTTTTTTTCATCATTTTCGATATCATATACCGTAGTTAAATGTCCTGTTTTTTTTTGTGAAAATGATGAATATTCTAACAGGAATTGTAAAAATTCCTGTTGTGCAAGTGCACACTTAAAAAATCATCATACAATCCCTATTATCTGTGAGATAAATTCAGCTCATCTTTTGTACATATAAGTGTATAAACGCTGAAGAAAAACGCTGTCTTTTTAGACCTGTCTTTTGCCCAAAACGCTGTCTTTTGCCCAAAACGAAAAATAGACCCCTTTGTATTTGTCAAGAATGACCCCTTTTGAAATTTCGTTTTATTTTAAATGCTGAATGTTTTAGCTCCATTAAAAAAATGTTTTACTTGGTAGGGAGGCTAAAGCTCATCCAATTTAGTTTTACATGCTAACAAATATTCAACTTAAGAATTTTTCATCTTCGAGCATACATTATTCAAAAAATAACAAATTTAAAATACTTGCCAAGAAAACACTGTTTTTATTTTTATAGAAAAAAGTTATCCTTCGTATACGAACGGCCTTGAAATGCTGGAAGAAACTTGTACGTACTTTGAATGCATACAACGTCTAACGCATAAGCGTACTAAGCAGTCGTAAGTCCAATTTTCTTTCGGTGTTTTACGGACAAAATGCCAAACGAATCAAGTAATTATCTCTGCTTTGTTGAGAAAAAACCCATTTTCATTGTTTGATTAGCTCTCTGTTATCTCCGTAAAATGTCAAATGAAAACAGGGCTTTAACCTGAAAATTTGAAATGAGGACAGGGCTGAGGAACAAGAAAATCCAGATGTTGCTTTCGGTCAAGTTCTTTCCTAATGTTTAAATCTGTCACAAATTTATAAAGATAGCATCTATAGCATAGGAATCCTACCTGTAAAGACAATTAAGTAAGTGACATTCAAAACCCAGCGATTATACTGCTTCTCAGTTTAAAATCTAATGTTAAGATTTTATCGTTAAACCTTCTACTAAATGAATAGGGCATTTCGAATAATACTCAAATGGTAGCTGCAGATACTTGAGCAAAGGGGAGGGGGCTTCTTGGCCATACCGTAATTTCTAACATTTCCCATATTGTTCGCCTTTTATGCGTGTTTTTCAAAAATACTAAATTTCTTAATAAAGAATGAATGAAGTCCTTGTTTCATTCTAGAAATAGCTCCCTTCTTCGTAATTTCTTGCTGTGAAAATTTAGAACAGTATTTCCAAAGTAGGTAAGAAGGGGTCTTTACATAAAAATGTAAAGATTTGGGCGGAATTTCCTGTAATTTCGCATCTTATCAATAAAATTTGCTTCTAATGGCTTTTTTTCGGATGTGTACACCGCCCTGCCATAAAATTTTTCGTCAATGCCTGCCCTTTTCCAAGAACTTTCCTGAATTTAAAATGATTCTTTTTCTCTTAGCTTTTAAATGTGCTCAGCTTTATAGGAAGGTGTGGGTCTGTTTCCCCGGTCTTGCCCAATTTTTTCAGTTTTTCATTTTCGTTTTCAGGACACTTGGAAGTTCGGCAACGTCGCGAACGAATTTTAGACAGCTGCTCCAGAGACAGCAGATGGAAGAGGAAGCCCGGCGCGAAGCGAAGCAAAAACGTGCCAGCGAAGAACGCTCCATACCCGTGGTGACGACCAAAGTTAGTCGGTCATGGAGCCCCAGTGAAAGAATAAAAATCTTCAGTCCCGAAGCGATCAAAGTAATTTTGTTTTATCGAAGTGATTTTATTTTATGGGAGGGGGGGGGCAGAAAGGAGTACGAATGAAAATTTTGCCCCGGGTGCAAGAAAGGCCAGAGCCGCCACTGAATTAACTAAAATATATGTAGATCTTTCACGCGGAAAATGAAGTTAAACGCGGAAAATGAAAATCGAAAACGATTTTCAATTTTCGTTGGTTTCTTTTTTCTTTTCTTTCTTTTTTGTTTAGCACTAAGAACGACTTGGCGGAAGTCCTTGTCGAAATATTTGCTTATTACTTCTTCTTCGTGTTTCGCCACTGGCTGACAAAATCCTCGTTTTTTCGCCTTTTTTGATTTTATTTTTCATTTTGTTATTTTCTTTCCTCTCTGAGTTTCATTTGTCATGAAGTTAAACTTACGGTTAAAAGCCTTGTTAAAATATAGGATCAAAAGAAATGCTTATAGATAAGGCTGGGGCTGCTGCAGTATCACCCCCCCCCCGCACCTTATCCTTATCGATGTTTATTTTGCACTTAGACATTTTCAAAATTGTGCTTTTATCTTAATGTTTCTCATGGATAAATTGAAGTTAAACTTTAGCAAGGTGCTCATCTTCGGGGAAGATGGGGGGAATGTCCCCATTAAGGGGAATGTCCCTCATCTTCGGATAATTTACATTTGTTAAACGTTTCGTTCATGTGCACATATTCTCATGGGATGGGACATGATGATGATACTGATGGATGATTGTCAGAGGCATTCTCCCTTCTCCGATTTTACGGCGGAAGCGGTCAAGCCCGTTTCAAACTTAACCAATGCCTTTGATCTAAACCAGATTATCCAGCGATGATCCGTTTTAAAAAAGAAGGAAGTCCAAAGGCTGTTCTCAGAGGCTGTTCTCGGTGGTGGATCAAGGGGGCCGGGAGTAGACTGCCTCCAAGATTTTTTCTGGCGTCCTCATTTCTTGTTTTTTTTCTGTTTTCACTCTTTTTTAAGATAAATTTGTCAATTTAGTCAATTATTGTCACCCTTGTCACATTAGACCCCCCCCCAAGATTTTGCTTATTGGTGCCCTTTTAAACTTGCCCCCCCCTTCCAAAGATTTTGCTATAGATCCACCCCTGATATTCTTAGTTACACTTTTGCCTTTGTCGTATTTCATTTTCATCCCTTTTTTGTTTCCTAAGTTTGAGTGTAAATTATAAATTATTAATAGTCTTTAAAATTTCTAGGTAATGATGAATCATTTAATATGGCCTAGAAGTTATTTAACTGGGGGATTTCCTGGCCCCCCCCCGTGGCCTGAGTGCTTCAAACCGCACCTGTCTTCTGCGATATTGCAGATGATCCAAAATGGCATCATTAGAAGAAAAAAAAAAGATTTTTGTTACTTTTGGGATTAACCCTAGAGGAAATTGGAACCATGAATTAGTTTTGATTTTATATTCTGATGGAATTTATGTTTTAAAATCAAGTAATGAAACTTATGTTTTGACAGTTTTATAAGACCATGGCTGTTCCTCCCAAAAAGACAAAAAAACTGAGAATCTCATGTAACAGGAAACGCTAATGCCAAAAACGGTTCCTAGAATCAACTATTATCATTTAACAGATCGTAAAAAATTACTGAAAGACAAGCTACTGATAAGATTTTTTCTATTAGGATTCTAATAAATAAAGTTCTTTTCTTTTCATTTTTGGTAAAATGATAAAGCTTAAGTACGGCGTGTTTTCTTACAAGCCTTGCTCAACCTACTTGGAGAATAATTCTTGCCATTAGTGTTACTATTAAAATCATTTTACACATTTTTTAAAGTTATAACAAGGAAAAGGATTAATTGATCTAGGGAAATAGCCTCTGCTATAGAAGATTTAAAAATTAGAAAAGCACATTATTCAACGAATTGTTTCAGTATCATAAAAATTGCATTTGTTCTTAATCTATGCTATTTGTTTGTTATCCTTGGTTTTTTTTTAAATTCTGTTTTCTCAACTGTTTATGTAAGAAATGTCAATTTATACAAGATTATGGGAATATGTTCAGGATAAGGTACATATTATTTATCATTTGTCAAATTTGTCATTAATGCACTGCTTGCCGCCTTTTTATGAAGACGAAAATACAATATAGTTAAATTAACTCTGTATCCAGGGTTTGTTTGAGGGGATTATTTTTTTTCTGGGGGGGGGGGAAGGGGTATCATTTTTTTGTATGCATTTTTTTATGTTTTTACGAGTCGAGCAAACATTTTGACTGGGGATCAAACCCCCTAGCCACCCTGGATACGGCTATCCACCCTATCCGTCTTTTATCTTTTTACACATTTGTCTCTTTTAGAGGTTATCAGAGGAGGTGCCATTACCCTGATTTTTTTCTTTAACCTAGATTACAGATAGACTATATTTTCTTTGCTGTGAACATAGGTTGACCTTGTTCGGCAATCAACTTAAATTTTTTTTCCCGTTTATAAAAGCTCCCGGACGTGGAATCGAAATATTCAAATTTTTATTATTGGAAGTTTTTTCCCCCTGTTTTGTTTAACTTCCACCCGTTTTTTCTCTCTTAAATTCTGTATAATAAAATGACAAACGTAGTTCTAGAACACCTTCACTAGGCCTGTGAAAAAATCACTGCAATTGCTTCAAACAACTGCCAATAGAATTTTCAAATATATCAATAGCTACCTCGGTCTCAAAAACTCAGATTTATTAACGTTATAAAAGATAAAATGTTTCAAATTTAATATTTTTCAATAAATTTAATTTTTCTTGTTCCTCATGTTCATTGATCATTACAGTTGCCTTTTTCTTATAGGCTTCATTCCTTTGTTTATAAAAATATCCACTTGTTTTAGATTTGATATCTTATCTAAGCTACTTTCTCCTCGCTTTAGGCTTTGGGTTCACTTTTTGCTTTCAATGGAACAGCTTCGGTTTCTTTTTAAATTTAATTTATAAATCTTTTAGGAAAAAATCAACATTGCCAAGTGAGTAGAGGAGGGGGTGTTACTCGTGACCGGGCTCCTTATATGGGCATAGAACACTGACAGGGCTCCTAATAAGGGCATGGAGTCATTAGGGAGAACACGTGGTTAATGGGGTCAATGACCTAAATTTCCACAACAACAACATCGACCTTGACATTCGCTGAGAGGGTGCACTTACAACAACATCAACATCGACCTTGGAACACCTGTGCTGTCGACCTCAATTCACCTATGGTGAATCAATAATTCACCTTAGAAACAACAAATTAATTTCCCCTTTCTTGACAGATCAATCAATCAATGACATCATCTGTCAGACTTTAAAAATTTCCGCCTAGAAACATTTCTCCAGGAATAGATCCAAATCATTAATGTCTTTGCCTCGGGAACAACTCTTTTGGTCGAACTCCAAAGGATATTAATAACCAAAGGCCATGGAAACAATTAGGCAAGAAACATCTTAGCGATGAATTGTTTTAGCGCGCGAGAAGGTTTCCTATTAATTTGAAATGCGTTAGCACAGAGATGCCAATAACAAAGGAACACGCTGAATTTACGTTTAGTGATTATTTGGGCGAAACCGTTTTAGACAGGTTCTGGAACTATTTTGGCGAAACAGATAGAGACATTTTAAAAGAAGATTTTTGAAGAGATTTTGGAGGAGGTTTTGAGTGTGGTCGTTATAATACACAAGTTTAATTTGAACAGTGTTGTGAGGTCCTCTAACCCAACCCCAAAGGGTTCCGATCCTCCTACCCCAACCCCGAAGAAAGCCCCCGGTCCTCAAAGCCCCCCAAGCTCCCAAAGGGCCACCGGCGCCCCCAAAAGCCCACCCAGACCCCCAAAGGCCATCCCCAGGCCCCAAATGTCCCCCAGGCCCCCAACTGGCCCCCCGGACCCCCAAAGGCCCACCCTGTTCCCCAAAGGTCCTCATCCGGTCCCCAAAGGCCCATCGAGCTCCCAAAGGACCAACGGGGTCCCACAGGCCCTCCACCCGCCCCCCACTACCCCAAATACCCTCCCCTGGTCGTCAAAGGCCCCCCGGGCTGCCAAAGGGCTACCAGTGCCCCATAGGCCCTCCACCGGTCCCCTGGTGCCCTCAACGCCCCCCCCCCACCCCACAAGCCCACACCGGACCCCCAAGCCCATCCCAGTAGTGTTTGGTTGTGGTTTACCTTGTCACAGTTACATTTTCTTGATTTTTCAAAGTTCATTCTGAATTTCTTTCGTTGAAATGCACGAGTTGGAATATTTCAGTAGAGTTAGGTTGTGGTTTACATTGTCACAGTTACATTTTCTTGATTTTTCAAAGTTCATTCTGAATTTCCTTTGTTGAAATGCAAGAGTTGTAATATTTCAGCAGTGTTTGGTTGTGGTTTACCTTCTCACAGTTACATTTTCTTGATTTTTCAAAGTTCATTTTGAATTTCTTTCTTTGAAATGCAAGAGTTGGAATATTTCAGTAGTGTTTGGTCATGGTTTACCTTGTCACAGTTACATTTTCTTGATTTTTCAAAGTTCATTTTGAATTTCTTTTGTTGAAATGCAAGAGTTGGAATATTTCAGTAGCGTTCGGTTGTGGTTTACCTTGTCAAAGTTACATTTTCTTGATTTTTCAACGCTCATTTTGAATTTCATTTGTTGAAATGCAAGAGTTGGAATATTTCAGTAGTGTTTGGTTGTGGTTTACCTTGTCACAGTTACATTTTCTTGATTTTTCAAAGATCATTTTGAATTTCTTTTGTTGAAATGCAAGAGTTGGAATATTTCAGTAGTGTTTGGTTGTGGTTTACCTTGTCAAAGTTACATTTTCTTGATTTTTCAAAGTTCATTTTGAATTTCTTTCGTTGAAATGCAATAGTTGGAATATTTCAGTAGCGTTTGGTTGTAGTTTACCTTGTCACAGTTACATTTTCTTGATTTTTCAAACTTCATTTTGAATTTCCTTTGTTGAAATGCAAGAGTTGGACTATTTCAGTAGCGTTCGGTTGTGGTTTACCTTGTCAAAGTTACATTTTCTTGATTTTTCAAAGTTCATTTTGAATTTCCTTTGTTGAAATGCAAGAGTTGGAATATTTCAGTAGCGTTTGGTTGTGGTTTACCTTGTCACAGTTACATTTTCTTGATTTTTCAAAGTTCATTTTGAATTTATTTCATTGAAATGCAAGAGTTTGAATATTTCAGAAGTGTTTGTTTGTGTTTTACCTTGTCACAGTTAAATTTTCTTGATTTTTCAAAGTTCATTTTGAATTTCTTTCGTTGAAAAGCAAGAGTTGGAATATTTCAGTAGTGTTTGGTCGTGGTTTACCTTGTCACATTTACATTTTCTTGATTTTTCAAAGTTAATTTTTAATTTCCTTTGTTGAAATGCAAGAGTTGTAATATTTCAGTAGTGTTTAGTTATTGTTTACCTTGTCAAAGTTACATTTTCTTGATTTTTCAAAGGTTATTTTGAATTTCTTTAGTTGAAATGCAAGAGTTGGAATTTTTAAGTAGTGTTTGGTTGTGGTTTACCTTGTCACAGTTACATTTTCATGATTTTTCAAAGCTCATTTCGAATTTCTTTCTTTGAAATTCAATAGATGGAATATTTCAGTAGTGTTTGGTTGTGGTTTACCTTGTCACAGTTACATTTTCATGATTTTTCAAAGTTTATTTGAATTTCTTTCGTTGAAATGCAAGAGTTGGAATATTTCAGTAGTGTTTGGTTATGGTTTACCTTGTCACAGTTACATTTTCTTGATTTTTCAAAGCTCATTTCGAATTTCTTTAATTGAAATGCAAGAGTTGGAATATTTCAGTAGTGTTTGGTTATGGTTTACCTTGTCACAGTTACATTTTCTTGATTTTTCAAAGTTCATTTCGAATTTCTTTCGTTGAAATGCAATAGTTGGACTATTTCAGTGGTGTTTGGTTCTGGTTTACCTTGTCACAGTTACATTTTCCTGATTTTTCATAGTTCATGTTGAATTTCATTCGTTGAATTGACAGAGTTGGACTATTTCAATAGTGTTTTGTTGTGGTTTACCTTGTCACAGTTATATTTTCATGATTTTTAATATTTCATTTTGAATTTCTTTTGTTGAAATTCAAGATTTGGAATATTTCAGTAGCGTTTGGTTATGGTGTAACTTGTAACAGTTACATTTTCTTCATTTTTCAAAGTTGATTTTGAATTTATTTCGCTGAAATTGACGAGTTTGAATATTTCAGTAGTGTTTGGTTGTGGTTTACCTTGTCACAGTTACATTTTCTTGATTTTTCAAAGTTCATTTGAATTTCTTTCTTTGAAATGCAAGAGTTGGAATATTTCAGTAGTGTTTGGTTGTGGTTTAACTTGTCACAGTTACATTTTCTTGATTTTTCATAGTTCATTTTGAATTTCTTTTGTTGAAATGCAAGAGTTGGAATATTTCAGTAGCGTTCGGTTGTGGTTTAACTTGTCACAGTTACATTTTCTTGATTTTTCAAAGTTCATTTTGAATTTCTTTTGTTGAAATGCAAGAGTTGGAATATTTCAGTAGTGTTTGGTTCTGGTTTACCTTGTCACAGTTACATTTTCTAGATTTTTCAAAGTTAATTTTGAATTTCTTTCGTTGAAAAGCAAGAGTTGCAATATTTCAGTAGTGTTTGGTTGTGGTTTACCTTGTCACAGTTACATTTTCTTGATTTTTCAAAGTTCATTTGAATTTCTTTAATTGAAATGAAAGATTTGGAATATTTAAGAAGTGTTTGGTTGTGGTTTACCTTGTCACAGTTAAATTTTCTTGATTTCTAAAAGATAATATTTTATTTCTTTCTTTGAAATGAAATTGTTTGACTTTTTAATTATTGTTTTGTCTTTTTTGAAATTTTAAAATTTTAAATTTAATGATTTTTCATATATAATATTGTATTTATTTCATTTAAATGCAAGAGTTTGACTATTTCAGTAGTGTTTGGTTGTGGTTTACCTTGTCACAGTTACATATTCATTATTTTTCAAAGCTCATTTTGAATTTCTTTCTTTGAAAAGCAAGAGTTGGAATATTTCAGTAGTGTTTGCTTATGGTTTACCTTGTCACAGTTACATTTTCTTTATTTTTCAAAGTTCAATTGAATTTATTTCGTTGAAATTCAAGAGTTGGAATATTTAAGTAGTGTTTGTTTATGTGACCTTGTCACAGTTACATTTTCTTGATTTTTAAAAGTTCATTTTGAATTTCTTTCGTTGAAATGCAAGAGTTGGAATATTTCAGTGTTGTTTGGTTATGGTTTACCTTGTCACAGTTACATTTTCCTGATTTTTCAAAGTTCATTTTGAATTTCTTTCGTTGAAGTGCAAGAGTTGGACTATTTCAGTAGTGTTTGGTTTTTGATTACCTTGTCACAGTTACATTTTCATGATTTTTCAAAGTTAATTTTGAATTTCTTTCCTTGAAAAGCAAGACTTGGAATATTTCAGTAGTGTTTGGTTGTGGGTTACCTTGTCACAGTTACATTTTCTTGATTTTTCAAAGTTCATTTTGAATTGCTTTCGTTGAAATGCAAGAGTTGGAATATTTCAGTAGTGTTTGGTTATGGTTTACCTTGTCAGTTACATTTTCTTGATTTTTAAAAGTTCATTTTGAATTTCTTTCGTTGAAATGCAAGAGCTGGAATATTTCAGTAGTGTATGGTCGTGGTTTACCTTGTCACAGTTACATTTTCTTGATTTTTCAAAGTTCATTTTGAATTTATTTCCTTGAAATGCAAGAGTTGGAATATTTCAGTAGAGTTTGGTTGTGGTTTACCTTGTCACAGTTACATTTTCTTGATTTTTCAAAGTTCATTTTGAGTTTCTTTCGTTGAAATTTAAGAGTTGGAATATTTAAGTAGTGTTTGGTTGTGGTTTACCTTGTCAAAGTTACATTTTTTTGATTTTTCAAAGTTCATTTTTAATTTCTTTAGTTGAAATTCAAGAGTTGGAATATTTCACTAGTGTTTGGTTGTGGTTTACCTTGTCACATTTACATTTTCTTGATTTTTCAAAGTTCATTTTTTAATTTCTTTCTTTGAAAAGAAAGATTTGGAATATTTCAGTATTGTTTGATTTTGGTTTACATTGTCAAAGATAAATATTATTGATTTTTAAAAGTTCATTTGAATTTCTTTCGTTGAAATGAAAGAGTTGGAATATTTCAGAAGTGTTTGGTTGTGGTTTACCTTGTAACATTTAATTTTTCATTAATTTTCATATCTCATTTTTAATTTCCATCGTTGAAAATTAAGAGTTGGAATATCTCAGTTGTGTTTGGTTGTGGGTTACATTGTCAAAGTTAAATTTTTATGATTTTTCAAAGTTTATTTGAATTTCTATCGTTGAAATGCCAGAGTTGGAATATTTCAGTAGCGGTCGGTTGTGGTTTACCTTGTCACAGTTACATTTTCTTGATTTTTCAAAGTTAATTTTGAATTTATATCTTTGAAATGAAAGAGTTGGAATATTTCAGTAGTGTTTTGTTGTGGTTTACCTTGTCAAAGTAAAATTTTCTTGATTTTTCAAAGTTCATTTTGAATTTCTTTCGTTGAAAAGCAAGAGTTGGAATATTTCAGTAGTGTTTGCTTGTGGTTTACCTTGTCACAGTTACATTTTCTTGATTTTTCAAAGTTCATTTTAATTTCTTTCATTTAAATTCAAGAGGTGGAATATTTCAGAAGTGTTTGGTTGTGGTTTACCTTGCCACAGTTACATTTTCTTGATTTTTCAAAGTTCATTTTGAATTTCTTTCTTTGAAATGCAATAGTTGGAATATTTCAGTAGTGTTTGGTCGTGGTTTACCATGTCACAGTTACATTTTCATGATTTTTCAAAGTTCATTTTTAATTTCTTTCATTGAAATGCAAGAGTTGGACTATTTCAGTAGTGTTTGGTTGTGGTTTACCTTGTCACAGTTACATTTTCATGATTATTAAAAGATCATTTGAATTTCTTTAGTTGAAAAGCAAGAGTTGGACTATTTCAGTAGTGTTTGCTTATGGTTTACCTTGTCACATTTACATTTTCTTGATTTTTCAATGTTCAATTGAATATATTTAATTTAAAATCAATAGTTGTAATATTTCAGTAGTGTTTGGTTGGGGTTTACCTTGTCACATTTACATTTTCTTGATTTTTAAAATTTCATTTCGAATTTATCTCGTTGAAATGCAAGAGTTGGACTATTTCAGTGGTGTTTGGTTATGGTTTACCTTATCACAGTTACATTTTCTTGATTTTTCAAAGCTCATTTTGAATTTCTTTCGTTGAAAAGCAAGAGTTGGAATATGTCAGTAGTGTTTGCTTATGGTTTACCTTGTCACAGTTGCATTTTCTTTATTTTTAAATGTTAATTTGAATTTCTTTCGTTGAAATGCAAGAGTTGGAATATTTCAGTAGTGTTTGCTTATGGTTTACCTTGTCACAGTTGCATTTTCTTGATTTTTCAAATTTCATTTGAATTTCTTTCGTTGAAATGCAAGAGTTGGAATATTTCTGTAGTGTTTGGTTATGGTTTACCTTGTCACAGTTACATTTTCTTGATTTTTCAAATTTCATTTCGAATTTCTTTCGTTGAAATGCAAGAGTTGGAATATTTCAGTGGTGTTTGGTTATGGTTCACCTTATCACAGTTACATTTTCTTGATTTTCAAATTCATTTTGAATTTCTTTCATTGAAATGCATGAGTTGGACTATTTCACTAGTGGTTGGTTCTGGTTTACCTTGCCACATTTACACTCATGTATACACATGTACACACATGTGCTTATCATGAGTGCTCATGATAAGTTAACCTAACCTTGTCTGGTGAGTATGGTTAGGTTAGACTAGATTAAGTGAGGTTAGATTAGGTTAGGTTAGCCCATTTACACTTCACATAGGTTATCTTAGGCTAGGTGAGAGACAGGCAAAAAGTTACGTGTATGGTTAGGTTAGGTTAGGTTAAATTAAGTTAGGTTAAGTTAGGTTAGGTTAAGTTAGGTTAGGCTAGGTTAGCCTACGTACGCGCGCGTACGTAGGCTAACCTAGCCTAACCTAACTTAACCTAACCTAACTTAACCTAACCTAACTTAACCTAACCTAATCATACACCTAACTTTTTGCCTGTCTCTCACCTAACCTAAGCTAACCTAAGTGAAGCGTACATGGGCTAACCTAACCTAACCTAATCTAACCTAACTTAATCTAGTCTAACATAAACATACTCACCGGAAAAGGTTAGGTTAACTTATCATGAGCACTCATGATAAGCACATGTGTGTACATGTGTATACATGTGTGTAAATGTGGAAAGGTAAACCAGAACCAAACACTAGTGAAATATTCCAACTCATGCATTTCAATGAAAAAAATTCAAAATGAATTTGAAAATCATGAAAATTTAACTGTGATAAGTAGAGCCATAACCAAACACCATCGACATAATCCAGCTCTTGCATTTCAATGATATAAATTTGAAATGAACTTGGAGAAACAAATAAAATCAAAATTTTTGGCATTCAACAATCTCAAACCCCTACTGAACTATTAAACATCTTGCATTTCAATGAAAGAAATTCAAATGAACTTTGAAAAATCAAGAAAATGTAACTGTGACAAGGTAAACCATAAGCAAACACTACTGAAATATTCCAACTCTTGCATTTCAACGAAAGAAATTCAAATGAACTTTGAAAAATCAAGAGAATGCAACTGTGACAAGGTAAACCATAAGCAAACACGACTGAAATATTCCACCTCTTGCTTTTCATCGAAAGAAATTCAAAATGAGCTTTGAAAAATCAAGAAAATGTAGCTGTGATAAGGTAAACCATAACCAAACACCACTGAAATATTCCAACTCTGGAATTTAAAAGTGAGAAAATAAAAATTAAATTTTAAAAATCAAGAAAATGTAACTGTGAAAATGTAAACACTAACCAAACACTACTGAAATATTCAAACTCTTGCTTTTCAACTAAATATTTTCAAATTAACTTTTAAAAATCAAGAGAATGCAACTGTGACAAGGTAAACCATAACCAAACACTACTGAAATATTACAACTCTTGCATTTCAACGAAAGAAATTCAAAATGATCTTTGAAGAATCATGAAAATGTAACTGTGACAAGGTAAACCACAACCAACCACTACTGAAATATTCCAACTCTTGCATTTCAAGGAAAGAAATTCAAAATTAACTTTGAAAAATCAAGAAAATGTAACTTTGACAAGGTAAACCACGACCAAACACTACTGAAATATTCCAACTATTGCATTTCAACGAAATAAATTCAAAATGAACTTTGAATAATCAAGAAAATTTAACTGTGTCAAGGTAAACCACAACCAAACAATACTTAAATATTCCACCTCTTGCATTTAAATTAAAGAAATTAAAATGAAATTTGAAAAATCAAGAAAATGTAAATGTGACAAGGTAAACCACAAGCAAACGCTACTGAAATAGTCCAACTATTGGAATTAAAATAAATAAATTCAAAATGAACATTTAAAATTAAATATACTTGAAATGAGTCACGATACAACATCACCAACCCCTCATTAAATATTCTAACTATTTAATTTTAAATGAAAAAATTCAAATGAAATTGGATAATAACATAAATTGTAAATTTGAAACGTACAAAAAAACAAGACCAATCCTGAAATAATCAAAC
The DNA here is from genome assembly GCF_049724085.1 of Artemia sp. Qi Xiang Cuo. NCBI lineage: Eukaryota > Metazoa > Arthropoda > Branchiopoda > Anostraca > Artemiidae > Artemia > Artemia sp. Qi Xiang Cuo. The sequence goes on from NC_142799.1 coordinate 22,195,947, forward strand.
TCTTGCATTTCAACGAAAGAAATTCAGAATGAACTTTGAAAAATCAAGAAAATGTAACTGTGACAATGTAAACCATAAGCAAACACTACTGAAATATTCCAACTCCTGCATTTCAACGAAAGAAATTCAAAATGAACTTTTAAAAATCAAGAAAATGTAACTGTGACAAGGTAAACCACAACCAAACACTGCTGAAATATTTCAACTCTTGCATTTCAACGAAAGAAATTAAAATGAACTTTGAAAAATCATGAAAATTTAACTTTGACAAGGTAAAACATAATCAAACACTACTGAAATATTACAACTCTTGCTTTTCAATGAAATAAATTCAAAAATGAACTTTGAAAAATCAATAAAATGTAAATGTGACAAGGTAAACCATAACCATACACTAGTGATATATTCCAACTCTTGCATTTCAACGAAAGAAATTCAAAATTAACTTTGAAAAATATATAAAATTTAACTTTTACAAGGTAAACCATAACAAAACAATACTGAAATATTCAAACTCTTTCATTTAAACGAAATAAAATCAAATTGAACTTTTAAAAATCATGTAAATGTAACTGTGACAAGGTAAACCACAACCGAACACTACTGAAATATTCCAACTCTTGCATTTCAATGAAAGAAATTCAAAATTAACTTTGAATAAAAAATAAAATGTAACTGTGACAAGTTAAACCACGACCAAACACTACTGAAATATTCCAACTCTTGCATTTCAACGAAAGAAATTCAAAATTAACTTTGAAAAATCAAGAAAATGTAACTGTGACAAGGTAAACCAAAACCATACACTACTGAAATAGTCCAGCTCTTGCATTTCAAAGATATAATTTAAGAATGAACATTAAAAAATCAAGTAACTGCAACTGCGACAAGGTAAACCATAACCAAACACTACCGAAATATTCCAAGTCTTGCTTTTCAAGAAAAGAAATTCAAAATGAACTTTGGAAAATCATGAAAATGTAACTGTGACAAGGTAAACCACAACCAAACACAACTGAAATAGTCCAACTCTTGCATTTCAACGATAGAAATTCAAATGAACTTTGAAAAATTATGAAAATGTAACTATGACATGTTAAACCATATCCAAACACCACTGAAATATTACAACTCTTGCATTTCAACGAAAGAAATTCGAAATGGACTTTGAAAAATCAAGAAAATGTAAATGTGACAAGGTAAACTATAAGCAAACACTAATTAAATATTCCAACTCTTGCATTTCAACTAATTAAATTCAATTGAACTTTGAAAAATCAAGAAAATGTAACTTTGACAAGGTAAACCATAAGCAAACACTACTAAAATATTCCAACTCTTGCTTTTCAACGAAAGAAATTCAAAATGATCTTTGAAAAATCATGAAAATCTAACTGTGACAAGCTAAACCACAACCAAACACTACTGAAATAGTCCAACTTTTGCATTTCAACGAAAGAAATTCAAAATGAACTTTGAAAAATCAAGAAAATTTAACTGTGACAAGGTAAACCACAACCAAGCACTACTGATATATTCCAACTATTTCATATCAATGAAAGAAATTCAAATTAAATTTGAAAAATAAATAAAATTTAACTGTGACAAGGTAAACCACAACCAAACACTTCTGAAATATTCCAACTCTTGCATTTCAATGAAAGAAATTCAAATGAACTTTTAAAAATAAAGAAAATGTAACTGTGACAAGGTAAACCACAAACAAACACTACTGAAAAATTCCAACTCTTGATTTTCAACGAAAGAAATTCAAAATCAACTTTGAAAAATCAAGAAAATGTAACTGTGACAAGGTAAACCACAACCAAACACAAGTGAAATATTCAAACTCTTGCATTTCAACAAAAGAAATTCAAAATGAACTTTGAAAAATCAAGAAAATGTAACTGTGACAAGTTAAACCACAACTGAACGCTACTGAAATATTCCAACTCTTGCATTTCAACAAAAGAAATTCAAAATGAACTATGAAAAATCAAGAAAATGTACCTCTGACAAGGTAAACCACAACCAAACACTACTGAAATATTCCAACTCGTGCATTTAAACAAAAGAAATTCAAAATGAACTTTGAAAAATCAAGAAAATGTACCTGTGACAAGGTAAACCACAACCAAACACTGCTGAAATATTCCAACTCTTGCATTTCAACGAAAGAAATTCAAAATTAACTTTGAAAAATCAAGAAAATCTAAATGTTACAAGGTAATCAACGACAAAACACTACTGAAATATTCCAGCTCTTGAATTTCAACGAAAGAAATTCAAAATCAACTTTGAAAAATCAAGAAAATGTAACTGTGACAACGTAAACCAAAACCAAACACAAATGAAATATTCCAAATCTTGCAGTTCAACGAAAGAAATTCAAAATGAACTTTTAAAAATCATGAAAATGTAACTGTGACAAGGTAAACCATAACCAAACACCACTGAAATATTCCAACTCTTGCATTTCAACGAAAGAAATTCAAAATGAACTTTGAAAAATCAGGAAAATGTAACTGTGACAAGGTAAACCATAACCAAACACTACTGAAATATTCCAACTCTTGCATTTTAATGAAAGAAATTCGAAATGAGCTTTGAAAAATAATGAAAATTTAAATGTTACAAGGTAAACCATAACCAAAAACTACTGAAATATTCAAAATCTTTCATTTCAACTAAATAAATTATAAATGATCTTTTAAAAATCATTAGAATGTAACTGTGAAAAGGTAAACCATGACAAAACACTACTGAAATAGTCCAACTCTTGCATTTCAACGAAAGAAATTCAAAATGAACTTTGAAAAATCAGGAGATTGTAACTGTGACAAGGTAAACCATAACCAAACACTACTGAAATAGTCCAACTCTTGCATTTCAATGAAAGAAATTCAAAATGAGCTTTGAAAAATCTAGAAAATGTAACTGTGACAAGGTAAACCAAAAGCAAACACTACAGAAATAGTCCAACTCTTGCATTTCAACGAAAGAAATTCAAAATGAACTTTGAAAAATCTAGAAAATGTAACTGTGACAAGGTAAACCACGACCAAACACTACTGAAATATTCCAACTCTTGCTTTTCAAAAAAAGAAATTCAAAATGAACTTTGAAAAAATCAAGAAAATTTATCTGTGACAAGGTAAACCACAACCAAAAACTACTTAAATATTCCAACTCTTGCATTTCAATTAAATAAATTCAAATGAACCTTGAAAAATCAAGAAAATGTAACTTTGACAAGGTAAACCACAACCAAACACTACAGAAATAGTACAACTATTGCATTTCAACAAAGGAAATTCAAAATGAAGTTTGAAAAATCAAGAAAATGTAACTTTGACAAGGTAAACAACAACCCAACGCTACTGAAATATTACAACTCTTGCATTTCAACAAAGGAAATTCAAACTGAAGTTTTAAAAATCAAGAAAATGTAACTGTGACAAAGTAAACCACAACCACACACTACTGAAATATTCCAACTATTGCATTTCAACCAAAGAAATTCAAAATGACCTTTGAAAAATCAAGAAAATGTAACTGTGACAATGTAAATCACAACCAAACACTACTGAAATATTCCAACTCTTGCATTTCAACAAATGAAATTCAAAATGATCTTTGAAAAATCAAGAAAATGTAACTGTGACAAGGTAAACCAAAACCAAACACTACTGAAATATTCCAACTCTTGCATTTCAACAAAGGAAATTTAAAATGAGAGTTGAAAAATCAAGAAAATGTAACTTTGACAAGGTAAACCAAAACCGAACGCTAGTGAAATATTCCAACTCTTGCATTTCAACGAAAGAAATTCAAAATGAACTTTGAGAAATCAATAAAATGTAACTGTGAAAAGGTAAACCACGACCGAAAACTACTGAAATATTCCAACTCTTGCTTTTCAACGAAAGAAATTCATAATGAACTTTGTAATATCTAGAAAATGTAACTGTGACAAGGTAAACCACACCCAAACACTACTGAAATATTCCAACTCTTGCATTTCAACAAATGAAATTCATAATGAACTTTGAAAAATCAAGAAAATGTAACTGTGACAAGGTAAACCACAACCTAACGCTACTGAAATATTCCAACTCTTGCATTTCAACGAAAGAAATTCAGAATGAACTTTGAAAAATTAAGAAAATGTAACTGTGACAAGGTAAACCACAACCAAACACTACTGGGATGGGCTTTGGGGGCCGGAGATGGCATTTGGGGGTCTGGGGGGGCCTTTGGGGCGCCTGGGGACCGGTGGATGGCCTGTGGGGCACCGGTGGCCCTTTGGGAGCCCGGGGGACCTTTGACGACCATGGGTGGGCATTTGGGGCAGTTGGGGGCCGGTGGAGGGCCTTTGGGACCCCGTTGGTCCTTTGGGAGCTCGATGGGCCTTTGGGGACCGGATGAGGACCTTTGGGGCACAGGGAGGGCCTTTGGGGGTCCGGGGGGCCAGTTGGGGGCCTGGGGGACATTTGGGGCCTGGGGATGGCCTTTGGGGGTCTGGGTGGGCTTTTGGGGGCGCCGGTGGCCCTTTGGGAGCTTGGGGGCTTTGAGGACCGGGGGCTTCCTTCGGGGTTGGGGTAGGAGGATCGGAACCCTTTGGGGTTGGGTTAGAGGACCTCACAACACTGTTCAAATGAAACTTGTGTATTATAACGACCACACTTAAAACCTCCTCCAAAATCTCTTCAAAAATCTTCTTTTAAAATGTCTCTATCTGTTTCGCCGAAATAGTTCCATAACCTGTCTAAAACGGTTTCGCCCAAATAATCACTAAACGTAAATTCAGCGTGTTCCTTTGTTATTGCCATCTCTGTGCTAACGCATTTCAAATTAATAGGAAACCTTCTCGCGCGCTAAAAAAATTCATCGCTAAGATGTTTCTTGCCTAATTGTTTCCATGGCCTTTGGTTATTAATATGCTTTGGAGTTCGACCAAAAGAGTTGTTCCCGAGGCAAAGACATTAATGATTTGGATCTATTCCTGGAGAAATGTTTCTAGGCGGAAATTTTTAAAGTCTGACAGATGATGTCATTGATTGATTGATCTGTCAAGAAAGGGGAAATTAATTTTTTGTTTCTAAGGGGAATTATTGATTCACGATAGGTGAATTGAGGTCGACAGCACAGGTGTTCCAAGGTCGATGTTGTTGTTGTTGTAAGTGCACGCTCTCAGCGAATGTCAAGGTCGATGTTGTTGTTGTGAAATTTAGGTCATTGACCCCATTAACCACGTGTTCTCCCTAATGACTCCATGCCCTTATTAGGAGCCCTGTCAGTGTTCTATGCCCATATAAGGAGCCCGGTCACGAGTAACACCCCCTCCTCTACTCAAGTGAAGCAGGAGCCGTAGACCTTCTGAAGCTAAAAATAGATTTTGAAAAGTGAGTTTTTTCAAGTGAAAGTAAAGAGAGATATTAAAACTTAAAATGGACAGAAATTCAGGGGGTGTAAACTGGATGATTTGGGAAGTGGTGGGAGTGGTATTGCAGGTTGGGAACCTTTTCCCCTGTACCTGTTTGAAACTTCCCCCCCCCCCAGATTTTGAAATATCTGTTTTTGGAATCTCTAATGGAAAATACCTATTTTGGGGTATTTTCACTGAAAAAAAACCTGCAAAGACACAGCCCTCTCCCCCAGATTTTGGAAAATAAATTTCCCGCTATATTTTTGAAAATTGAAACCCCTGCAGGATTTATTTCATATATGAGGGTAGCCCATCAACAACCCCTTGCTCTTTACGCAAAAGTTTAATGGTGCTTTGCTCAAAACATTATAAGTGCAATAAATCTGTAACTGATTGTCCTTCCAAACAGGGCTTAAGGAGTATGGGCTTAAGGAGAGGGCAACCCCATTATACACGGGATACTTTCTATTTGTTTTAAATTTTAATGTCACAGTTAATCTCGTTTGGAAAAAAACTTGTTTTTTTTCTATTTAACTTTTGCTGATTTTTAATAGCGTACCCACAGCTAAGCCAAGTATGATGAGGGCCATTACACCCTCAAAACTGACTTTTTATATCAGAGTTAACTTTTGTAGATTAATGCTTCGAGAAAAAGAATTCATTAAGTGTATCTATTTTTCAAAATGAAGTACAACTGTCCAAAATGAACTATCTAATACAATAATAAATAATTTACCACCGTTCGATACCATATAGCCGTGATTTTTTATTGGATAAGTGGTCTGTAATACGGTTTAGTTTTATGGACTGCTTTTATGTTTAGAGGTGAATAATATACTGTATGCCAGTATTGCCTCGTAGATTGGGTGGCTATAAAAATAAACTTTCAATAGATTTCAGAATTTTTGCTCGACGGGCTGATAATTTAAAAATTTTGCGGACCAGATTCATATAACATAACAATTTCCCGTGGTGTGATCTGTTTCGTTACTTAAAAAGGGCACTAGATCTTTAAATATACAGTCGGATAAGCCCTCTATTAATAATATACGACTACAGTCTATGGATTGTCGCATTCATAACCATACTTCTATTGAAAAGTAAAAAAATGTCATATTATTTAAGTAGTAGCTTTAGGGTTTTCAAACATATTAAATTTCGTTACTTAATTTCCTTCAAGACTGCAGCCTTTTAGTTGGGGAGTCCAAATTCTATTTTTAAACTTTTCAAGTTTTCATGTTAAAATAGGCTTAGAATAGTTTTAAAATTATTACACTCTGCATATTTAGAATTAGTATAAATAATGGATTTTACTTACATTTCAATCAAAACTCTGCTTTTTAGAGTTTCAGTTTTTACTGGCAACGGTTGCTCTTCACTTACTGTTGGTTGATAGAAAAATGTTTGATCCAAGGCCCTCTTATAAGTGAAGGTGGCTACTACTCCTTTCTTCAACCTGCGTTTTTCGCATTCAAGTCTAGTATTCGTATGACAGTGTTTCGAGATGGATAACCATTCCTGAAAAAGTGTACCCCTCCAAGAATTTATTTAGGGGATAGGGGAAGGGTGTAAGTGTCAAGGCCCTCAGAAACTCATATCCCAGGGGTAGGAAGCATGAAATTAGGTGATATAGAATTTGTTTACTCAGGTAGGAAGGATGGGGTACATAGACAGGGAGTAGGGCTTATGATGAATAAGGAAGCTGCTAAATCTTGTTTAGGCTGGAAAGGTATTAATAATAGAATACTAACTGCTCATTTTATGACTAAAAAGTTCAGAGCATCAGTTACAGTAGTATACGCCCATGTAGAACCGACTGACGGAGATTCTAGTGACTCAGATAAATTTTACTTACAGTTACAGGAGCAAATAAACCAGGTCCCAGGTAGAAATATGATGTTATTACTGGGATATTTTAACGCCCAGGTTGGTAGAAATAGGGATAGATGGTATCCCAGCCTAGATAAATTTGGTGTAGGAAAAGAAAACAGTAATGGATACAGACTTTTGCAATTTTGTAGGTATAACAATCTAGTTATAACCAATGCGGTGTTTGGTCATAAAATGGCTCATACGTTAACATGTTATTCACGTGATGGTAAGACGGCAAACCTTATTAATTATGTTATAGTAAACCGAAGACTGGCAGGATCAATACAAGATACTAGGGTATATAGGAGTGCTGTTATTGATGTTAAAAGTAAAGATCGCCATCTAGTAGTGTCTAAGGTTAATTTAAAACTGAAATTTCGGAAGGTTAACTACCTACCGGGAATTTATGATGTTGGTGGACTTCAGGGAGAAAATTTTAGAGAAAATTTTCTGGAACAGTTTAACGATGAACTTGAGATTTTAAAACTTGACAACGTAGAAGATGGTTAAAATAATTTTAGGAAAACATTTTGTTAAGCTGCTGAAGGTGTATTAGGGAAGAAAGCTAGAACTGCAGCTAAGAATATTAGTGAAAAAGCTTTATGTTTAATAGAAAGGAGAAAGGACTTGTACAAGAATTATCTGAGTGATAAATCGTATGAAAACAAAAGAAATGTAAAGAAAGTGGAAACAGCATTAAAATATAAACGAAAGAGATGGGAAATTGAGGCCATGGATAAAATATCCGAGGATCTGGAAGATGCAGCTAGACGGTATAATAATAAAACGTTGTAATTACACTTTAACAAATTGAGAGGGAGAAGTCAATCCGGACTTGTCCCAGTTAAAGATAGGAATGGGGTCGCAATTAGCGATAAGGAAAAAACTAAAGCGAGATGGGCCGAACATTTTGAGAACTTGCTTAACCGAGATAGAGTTGCAGGAAAAAATACAGAGGAAAATGAAAAAGTTTGTGATACCTTGGATGTGAAGGAAGATTGGTTTTGTGAAGGGGGATTAGTAACATTACTAAAAGGATTCAAAAATAAGAAGGTCACAAGTGGTTATTGGGTTTTAAACGAGTTCCTCAAATATGGTTGCTCTGAAGTTAAAAATACGTTACTTAAGATTATGATTGTTATTTTTGAATAAGGGGAAGGACCTAACAATCTTAGGAAAACATTAATTAAGCCACTTTATAAGAAAGGTGATAAAAGTGAGTTTGGAGGAAGAAGTCTCCTGGACTTGGATTATGCTGATGATTTAAGCATCCTAGATGAAAGTGTGAGTAAAATGAATGAAGTTTTAGAGGTTTTGCGAGTTGAGGTTGCTAGAATTGGTTTGAAAATTAATGTTAGGAATACTAAGTCACTAAGGCTATGAATAAGTGAAGATGAAAAGGTGAAGTTGTGTAATGAAAAGATTGATCAGGTGGACAGCTTCACTTACCTTGGTAGTATTATTAGTAAAGATGGTGGGAGCAGTAAAAATGTTAAAAGTAGAATTGCCAAGGCTCAGGGTGTTTTTTCACAGTTAAAAAAAGTCTGGAAGAATAGGAAGATAAGTCTGCAAACCAAGATTAGAATCTTAGAAGCTACAGTGATGACAGTGGTCAAATATGGCTCTGAAGCATGGACGCTCCGAAAAGCGGATGAAGATTTGCTAGATGTTTTCCAGAGAAATTGCTTAAGGATTGTTCTGGGTACCCGGCTGACTGACCTGTTTCAAACAATAGGCTATACGAAAAATGTGGTTCAATACCGCTCTCTACGGCTATAATGAAAGAAAGGTTGAGATGATTAGGGCACGTTGTGCGGATGAAGGATGACAGATTGCCGAAGATGGTTCTTTTCGGCCAACCATATAGGGCTAAACGGAAAGCAAGTCTTCCCCGTCTGGGGTGGGAGGACGTCATAAAGAAAGATTTAAAGGAAATGGGAACTTCGTGGGCGGGTGTAAAAAGGGAGGCTTTGAATAGATTGGGGTGGCGGAGGAGCATGCGTAGCTGTGTTGGCCTCAGGCGGCTTGGTGCTGCGGTGAGTTGTTAGTAGTAGTAGTAGTAGTAGTAAGTGTCAAAAGTAAACTATAGGGCTATGATTCCCGTGGTTTCCAAGGTGACTTCTTTAAACAAATATTTTGTTACAGGGATGTATCCTATGGACGCTGGAAGACCGTCCAAAAAACTGTTGACCCCCAGGAAACCAGAAGGCATCAAAAATGTATATAAATAGGAAAACGATAAAGGTTCCATTTAAGTTTCAGTAAAAACAAAGCTCCTTTGTAGCAAAGCTCCTCTTTTGTGAAAAAATTACTGCTGTCGCTCATAATTCGTCCTCTCATATCCTCTTTTTTGTGCCAGAAAGTATATGAATAGACATTTTTTTTCTCCAATAAGATAGGAGCTATAAACCCGAAAACTCCGACTTACAGGCTTCAATTTCTACCCCACCCCTCCCAAACCAAGTTCTATATTTATTTGATGTTTCACGGAGAGTTAAGAAACTTGCATAAAAATGAACTTTTTTAGGTCTCAGGCACACTCCTCTCCCCCCACCTGTACAAAGATCAACTGGACCCCCTCCTTGACAGCTCTTGCGCAATTATACATTATTTTATGCAATTTTATCTAGCCTCAAATGAATCAACTTAGTTAAATGGAGCTTTAAAGTAAATGGCTATGCTAACTGTTTGTATTGTATGGGCTTCTTGCATCTTTTGGAACGAGAATCTTTTGCATCTTTTGGAACGTGAGACATTATGCCTATTCAACAAAATCAAACAGGTCGTGGTAACGAACTGTAAGTAAGGATCGATGTGGCTCAATAGTAATTGAAATTCTAAAAAAGGAATTTTGCTGTCAAGAGATGTATCAGAATAATCGATTTATTCCCAATGTATAAGATTCATTAAGTTTATTGTTACCCATACAAAGCTACAAGACTGAGAAAATTTGTCATATTTTCAAAAAAGGGGGAAACGCCCCTAAATTCAAGGAATCTTAATGAAAACTACAACATCAGATTAGTAGTAATCTAAGTTATACTTTGCTTGCCCCAATAGGAATCTCCATGCTATTTGCTTGCCCCAATAGGAATCTCCATGCTATTTGCGGAGACATATAAGAATCTCCATGTTATTCTATAGAAGCTCTACACCTTTCCAAAGAGAGTGAGTATCCTCTCACATGGCATTATACTTTGGGTAGACTATGTTTCTTCCTGTGCTATTTGGGATTACATAATATGTTATGAAGGACGGGTTTCTGACATAATTTATGTAGGTCAGATTTCTACTTCTATGTATATATATGGCCTACATGTCTTTTAGGGTAAATCCATGTAAAAAAAAAACGGTGTGCCTTGTCTAGGTGTTAATATATTCAGTTTTTTTTACTATAAAATCAAGTTTCAAAGCAAAATTTTCTACAGTTTGAATAGTTCATTAGTTCTATCGATATATATTTTGCGATCATTTACATTGGTAGAGATATGGAATATTCTAAGTGACTTCTGGTGAGTAAAATTTTCTTATATTATAATAAAAAAGAAATCCATTTTTTTCTCTTTATTAAGTTAAGGAAGAATTTCCTTTACATTTCTTACTTACGCTTTTTTGACAGTGCTATTAGCTATTTGAAACAGGTTTCTATATTAATTAAACAGTCAATGTATTTAAATTTTAGTTAATATTCAAAAAAAAGAGAGGCAGGTTCACTTCGATTTTTGCTCATTATTCATGAAAAAAATTAAAACAGAATTTGCATATTAGTTTCGGCAGATTTGAAAGGTCGCCTCCCTCCTCAATATCATGCTCTTTACACTAAAGTTTGAATTTTGTTCGAATCACAAACTCTTGAATCACAAAGGTCGGTTAATTAGAATAGATACCTCTTTTGAAAGTGCTAAAAAAAACTTAAGCGTAAAGGGTGAGGTATTGGCTAGAGGGTGAGCTATAAAATTGAAAAAAAAGATCTATAATTGTCAACTTTTTGTGTTTGATACTATGGAATTGAAGGCCCAATGCCCTCTATTAATATTCTGAATAAGTAAGAATTGAACTAGCTAATTAAATTGTGTCATTATTTTTCAAATTTTGGGAGTTTGGTACTGTGGTATTCGCAATTTAGGTATATAAGTTTTAAAAGCTTTGCATATAAAATTGAAAAAAAAATCTATAATTTTCAACTTTTTGTGTTTGATACTATGGGATTGAAGGCCCAATGCCCTCCGTTAATATTCTGAATAAGTAAGAATTGAACTAGCTAATTAAATTGTGTCATTTTTTCAACTTTTGGGAGTTTGGTATTGTGGTATTGAAGGGGGGGGGACAGTGCCCTCTCGTAAGCTAAATAGTTTGAAAACTGAAAATGATTTTTATTTTAGAATGCTATTGATCAGCCATCGCAGCAAAAACGTGCAAGGCTGGATGAGGCTCGGGACAACGCCGAGACAAGGGTAATCGAACCATTAAATTCAATCAAGCCAAGTGCCATCAAGCCAATCAAGCCAGCTCTATACAGACCACTATGCAACCTGGTAGAAAATTTAAGAGAGAATGGATGCTTTCATATAATGCATCAGCCTCATCTGGTCAAGATCGGGAGGCCACTCCTCTTCATGCTTTGCCAGGGACTTCAGATGTACAAGTGCAGTCTGAATTTGTAAATTTACATATTTTTTTTTCTTTCCGTATTTTCGAAAAATAAGTCAAATTTTCTCAAGCGCGTAACTTTTGATGAGTAAAACTAAACTTAAATTTGTTTCTAAACTATTCTATAATAATCCCATTTTATTTTCTTTCATTAGCATTAACCAAATTAGCAGTATATAAAAGAGTGGTTATAACGCAGAAGTACCAAATAGCTTATCATACTTTTCTATTACCATATTTAACTTATAAACTCTTTTTAGTTACTGAGGCTCATAGTCTAATAGATTTATAAACCTTACCTGTAATTTCTCTTTTAAGCAAGATGTTTTCTAATGCAAAAATCCGTTATTTCATTAAACAAACTCTATATAAACAAGCTACTATTTCACAGTTGGCTGTTGAACAAACAAGCTTAAACTAAGATATGTTTGCAGTTAGCTTTGTGCGTAGTTAGCTCTTATCAAAATAACCCATCAGAAGGGTCAAAAATTTGAATGTTAATCTGACAGCTAAAAATGAATGTTAATCGCTCGTTACAAAGTGATTCAAAAAACCAGATGTTTTGATCTTAGAGATGAAGAGATTAACGCGGGAAAGGGGTTTCTTAGTAATTTCAAATGTGACAGCGCAAGGATTTCAAAAACAAAAGGAACATGCAGAAATTACGTTTAGAGATTATTTGAGCGAAACCGTTTTAGACATTTTAGGGAATTATTTCGGCGAAACAATAAGAGACATTTTAAAAGATGATTTTAGAAGATGTTTTAGAAGAGGATTTGAGGGTGAAACTCTGTGGTCATTATAATACACAAGTTCTATTTGAACAGTGTTGTGAGGTCCTCTACCCCAACTCGAAAGGGCTCCGATCCCCCTATCCCAACCCCGAAGGAAGCTCCCGGTCCTCAAAGGTCCCCCGGGCTTCAAAAGGACCACCCGGCCCCCATTCAGGTACAAACACACGACAAGAAATGAACATGATTTTTCAACTTTAAGAAATAATGCTTATTTCACATAGAAAATAAAACCTTTTTTCTACAGATTAATGAAATAGCATCGTCATTGGGTGATGAAACATCAGCATTTTCTGGACCAATTCTATCACCACCAGTGGAGTTCAGAGACAAACCTACATTAGTTCTAGATAATTTGGAATGGCATAGGGGTTTTCTTAATGATGTTTTTGGGGACATAGATAGCCTAGAGGATTTAACTTGTTATATTGACATGATAGAGGATCCGGAGTGGGTAGATAGATTTATGCGTGAACATTTAGGTGATGTTACTAGTGCAACTGAACCGGGTCCTCATAAAGAAATCCCATCACAGGACAATACAGGCTGACACGATCAATTGTCTCCAAACACCTTGGAATATGTACTAGCAGGCCTAGGCTCATGCCATCTCCAACTATTGCAATTGAACAGACTGGGGGTGGTGTTTTTGACAATTGTATGTCACCCCCCAACCATTCCGCTTAATGATACAGCAACAACAATGCAAATTGTTGGGCCTAATTTTCCCTGGGACATTTTAGACGACGACTTTACTATTAGTGAATTAGGCCCTATACAAATAGGTGCAGGACATGAAAATAGTGCTATGTCCCCAGAATTACGTAAATTTTATTTGTTAGAGTCTGCTCTAAGTCACTTACAAACAAATAGGGCAGATTTTAACCCTCCCGAGGAAAACGTGGTTGACGGGAGCGTTATTTTAACTGACCCTGTAAATGTTCTTCATAGCTACATCGACAGAATTCGAGCACAAATTGAGATTCAGATTCAGAATTGGGGGGTCAAGGGGGGATTAAATCATCAGTAATTCAAAAAGTTTATTTACAAAAGGGAACATCTGGGGATACTTTTTATTTTCATTTTTCAACTGGCAACCAAACTTGTTACCCTGGTCTAAACGAATTTGAGAATATCTTTTTTAACTATTTAAATAAACTAATTTCGACTTTGGACACATTTAACGAGAGGGGAAGCGGGTCCACCATTTTATATATTGAACACGTGGATCTGAATCTCAGTAGATTAAAATAAAACTTTATTTTAAGGGGGGCGGGTAGACGACGAATATATTGCCACACAGATTTGTCGGTTACAGGAGGAGTTCAAGGTTTCAATTTTGAAACGGGGCTGCAATGCTTTAAATATGCATTTTTAGCAGCAGCCCATTAAACATTAAAAAATGAATCATCAATGAAAAATCTCGATGAACATGCACATAACGGTGGAGAAAATTTCCCTAAAGTAAATTTTGACTTTTTAGAGGGGAAATATCCAGTTTCCTTGAAGTAGATAGCCATATTTGAAAAACCACATGACACTCTTGGGTTGGGGGTGGTTATTCTCCATTCTGACACAGAACTCCTAAAGGGGGGAAAGGAACCAAACAACAAACAAATTTTATTGGCAATTAGGACACCGTGAATGTAAAATGTTAAAAATTGGTCTTGGGTTATATACAAGACCCAAAAAGATATAACTTCTTTTTTCCATTTTTCCCCTGTTAAGTAACTAACTCGACTCCTTCCTCAAATCGCGAAGAAATAGAATCACCTCTATTTGCAAATTTGTCTTTCTCCATTTAGAAATGAACAAACATTCTCAGATCACATGAGACATTGCAAAATTCAGGGCAATCAAAGAATAGAAATGCCGGCAGAAGGCAAAGATACTTTACAATTTAAAAACTTCCAAAATTCCCTGCTACAAGTTGATAAAGTATCTTTAGATTGTGAATCAAGACTCGTTGAAGTATCAGACCCATCAAGGCCAAATATAGTCAAGGAACACAAACTAGTTGCGTGTTCCTACGCGCATGCCCGTCGCGATTCCAATAATAAAATGCAGTTGGAAGTTTTTTTTGGCTTTGGATGAGGAGGGTAGTATGGAAAAGTTATTGATATATTTAATAAAAACAGCAAAAAGCGCAATTTCACGATTGCGTCACACCAACTACCCAATGACATTGTCAGATAAAGAGCATCCTGCATTAGAAAAGGGGACGATTTTCTGGGTTTTTAGGGGTGTTTATGCCCCAAAAGACACGGTCCAGGATCACAACCATCTTATTGCTCCCAATTCAACTGGAAAAAGTAACTTTCGGGGGTGGGCTCACAATTCTTGTAAGTTAAAAATTAAACAGCAACTCTTTCTTCCGGTTTTTATACATAACTCTAACTACGATCTGAAGTATGTGCTACCAGCAATGGCACATCTCCAAAGAAATGGAACAGTGGATAATGCATGGGTGATAGACAGCTTTTCCTACAAAATCATTCCTAAATCATCGGAAAAGTTGCTTGTTTTGGAATTTATGTGGAAATTTGTTGAAGACGACGTTGAGTACACGAATAAAATTCGCTTTTTAGATTCCTACAGTTTTTTCCTAAATCATTGAGCGGATTAATTCAGGTGCAGAAAAACGATAACGGCTGCAACGCTTTCCCCCTTCTCAAGCAACAATTTCCAAATGATTTATATGATTTGTTGACGGTCAAGGGAATATATCCTTATGATTATTATTGTTCCATGTCGAGATTCACCGAGGAAACTTTTCCCTCGATTGAATCGTTTTACGACAGTCTACATGATCGTAGGTGCACCCCCGATGAATACTGTTTTGCTAAGAAAGTGTGGACAGAAGGATGATGTAAAAATGGGTTTGACTACTGCAAGCTGTATTTGTCGAGTGATGTGTTAACTTTGTTAGACATTATATGTAAAAATACGGACAAAATCTATGGGGAATTTTATATTGATTTGGAATGTTATTTTGCATCTCCTCATTTGGTGATGGACCTCATCCTAAAAATTAGCGGGGAAAAATTTGTCTAGTCGCAGACATCGATAAGTACCTGTTCATTTAAAGGTCAATGAGGGGTGGATACGTTTTTCACAGGGATCGTATCTTGGAAACTGATCCAACTGGAGAGAAGACGGGGACAAAATCGGATGCAGTTTCCTTGATATGAATTCTCACTACCCCTCGGCCATGTCCCATTATGCACTACCGTGCAGCGACTATAAATGGCTCAATGACCCTCAAGCTCCCCATTTTCCCAACATTAACAGTGGTGAGGAGAATGAGCCGGTTGGATGGTTTTTTGAAATTTATGGGGAGATACCAGTCGAGCTTCACGATTCAGTACAGGATTTTGTTTTCCCGTGCATCAATAGACCTGTGACTAGGGACTCTACGAGCCTTTCCAATAGGTTTTTGGTTAAATTGGACGTATTGTATCGGTAACCTTCAAAACAAAAGCTTATTGCTGACCTTCTGACGAAAAAAAATATTGCTGTTCATCAGGTGACTTTAAAATGGATGTGCAACAACGGTTTCACCGTCACAAAGGTTCATAGAGCGCTCCAGTTTAGTCAAAAACCCTATCTGAAAACGTTTGTTGACACTTTTGTCAACAAACTTTCTGAAGCGCAGACGAAAGCCGAAAAAAAAATTTATAAGCTCATTTTGAATTCGGCCTTCGGTAAAATTTGTGAGAGTGTTCGCAATAGCAATCGTTGTGACGTCGTGAACGATCCCGAACAATGCTCGAATTATTGACGATCCAAATTACACTTCATTTACAAGCATTGGCCCGGACATGGTACTATTGAATAGGAAAAAAAGACGCATTGTCCCGAATAAAAATATTGCTGCAGGCAGTGCGATCTTGGAGATCTCTAAAAAGATCATTTTGGAATTCTACTACAATGTGGCTAGGGTACAGTGGCCGGAAAAGAGGCAAGTAGAGGTCTGCTACGGGGACACAGATTATCTACTGTTAAAAGTAAAAACCCCAAATCTAATTGATGATTTGGCGCACGGGGAAATTATTAGCTCACGGATGGACTACACCAATTGGAGTGGGCTTTACCCAGAGCTAGTGAAAAGTCGGATGCCAAATCAGCTTTTATTTTTAAATCAGAAACGGGAAGCAACATGATTTCCAGTGGTGTGTTTGTAAGTCCGAAGGTGTACTTTATACAGACACACGACGAGGAAATCAAGAAACGTTGCAAAGGAGTGCCCATGCGCAATGTGGAGAAGAATTTCGACATGGACATTTATAAGAATTGTATTGTTCAAAATACAATTCCACGAGCCAAATTGCTGGCAATTCGTTCTCTAAACTACAGGAACTTTACTGTAAATGTAGAAAAAATTGCCATGAGTTCCATTTCCGACAAGGTCTATGTTTGTCAAGACAGTTTGACTACCCTCCCCCTTGGGTACTATTTAACTTCAGACCGGGCCGAATGTGTTATCCATAGGGAAAGTCTTGGTTTGAATAAAGTCCAGTAAATTTTTTCCTAAAATCTTTGGGAGGGGGGCCTCGCGGCCCGGGGGGGGGGGGGGGTCCGGCCGCCGGCGGGCGGCGCACCGCCACTACCAAAGTTATCTTTATTTACTTAGAGCAGATTTTTTTTTGTAAATATACATGTTGCATTCAAATTAAAAGGTGGTATTATTTCAAGTGCTTTATTCTAATAAATGTTTTATTTTTTCTATAAATAAACAAAAAAAAGTGTATTTATTTAAGTTGTTTTTTCTCTGTGCCTATGTAAATGTTGTATTTTTTAGAATAAATTAAAAAAAGTGTATTTTTTTCATGTTTAATATGCTTTTTTTTCACTTTAGTATTTTTTTAAATATTGTTACCTTTTTATGAATATAATAAAAGAAAATATGATTCTTTATTAGTCTTCTTATTATTATTCTTGAACGGAGTAGTAGGGGAATTATTTATTCATTAGACAGCTATGGTCTACAGTTAGTTGTCCAGGTGAACTGTTGAAGGGAACATGTATCAATTTAAAACACCATTCAGATCATTTCTGTGTGGGCCCGCAGTGTCAGGCAAAAGAACACTCTTAACTAAAATAATTAAAATTGCGATAAAATGTTTTTAGAAAAGCCAAAAAAAATATATTACTCTTACAGTATTTGGCAGGAGTAATGCGATAAAATAAAAGCAATGACTACCGCCACGGGTTTGGTGCATATAACATTCATAGAAGGACTTGATGTTGTCACCTTTATTGAACAAAACACTTGGCTTATCATTAATAAACTTGCTGAATCTATCGAACAATAGTCCCCGAAAATACTACAATTGCTCACTGTTCGCTCTCATCATGAAAAGATTTCCGTTACTCTGGTTCTACACAATCTCTTTCATCAGATCAAATGTATACGAACACTTGCTTTGAACTGCACCTACTGTATCATCTAAAGAGTTGTCCGTGATTCTAGCTCACTAATAACCTTCAATAAACAAATCTATTCAGGTGCCCCTAAATTTCTGCTCTCAGCACACAATCAGGCAACTAATAACCCCACGGCTATATCCTATTGGATCTGAATCAAAATACACCCGAGGATCTGCGTGTAGTCACAGATATTTTCGACAATGAAATTACAGTATACCTCCTCGCGAACACTAAAAAGACCTATTAGTCGCTATCATGACACTGAAGAAACTACATGAAAATAGACATTTGTTTTCAGTTCTAAGCACTTCAAAACCCCCGCTTAGGAAAGCCATACTCAAACATGGTATTGACAATGATTTCATTAATCTAATATCTGAACTTTGTTTAAATTTGACCGAGGGTAATGTTCAACTGCCAGAAGTAGTTAAGCAACAGGCAAAGCAACATCGTACCATTGTACGTACATTGGCCTCTACAAAGAAAGGAAAGAATTTTAAAAAGAAACGACTTCTTCAGGCGGGCGGTAGCTTTTTCACACTTTTACTGCCAATAATTGTAGGGCTTGTAAACATTTTTCTTTAGTGAGAATGGCAATACCCTATGAATAAAATCCCATAGATATCACCATACTACTCGCGGGGCATATCGAGGGCACCCCGCGTCGAGACAGGGCCATTAAGTAAGTTGTATAGGATAAAAAAACTACTTTTACTTCAAGAGGTCCTATACTAGCTGGTCGAACTAAGGCATTTTCGGATAATCGCTAATGTTGCGGCTAATGACCCTTATAAAGAATCATCTCCTCAGGAGTCTTCTGCTGCTGGAACACGATTAAAGAAGGAGGAATTGGATTAATTTTTATTTAAATTTGTAAATATAATACCCAACTAATTGCGTGAAAAATTAACACGACTCCTAACTTATCTCATGGAAAGTGGTCAAGATCATATTCAAGTTGAGAGTAATGGGAAAGGGATTATAACTCAGGGCAAGAGATATAATTTACTTGATTTAATCCATGACATGGTAACAAATCGTGAAGGACTACTATAATTTGACGCTCATCTATAAAACTTTCTAAATACATTAAACTTCCCCAAAGTCTTATTAGCAATAGACAAATTCCAAGAAATCAAATGAACATGCATCATCATCATAAACAACAACATCGACACCATTAAAATACGAACATGAAGAAGAAGAAGAAGAAGATTTTAAATCAGTCATGGAAAATACTAGCACACCTAGTGGAAAAAACTTGACAATGGTGGCGAGGGAAAAGCGAAAATTTATCATGTCGCCATCGTCATCCAGTATACAAAAGGGTAGTGGACATTACACATTATGTTTACGTTCAAAATGGTTGAATTTCTGAAAGTCGCTTATGAAAATATTAGTGAGGCGGTGAGGTCAAGTTCCCGCTCCACTCTTTCCAAAGTAACTTGTTTTCCCACAAAAAGTGTACAAGACTATCTTCAAAATGAATCAAGTTAAACTCTGCATAGAAATCATAGGCTTCGTGCCAATCAATATCGAAAAACTGAAGCCTTTTTCCCATTGTATATAATGCAAGCAGATCTCCTGACTCTAGATGAGATTCAAAGACGTCACATTACACCGTACAAGTACATTCTACTTGCAATCAGTGTTTTTAGTCGCTAGGCATATGCAATTCCATTGTGATCAAAGAGATGCGTTGAAGTTGCTCAGGTAATTGAAAGTATTCTCGAACAGGATTCATATAAAAAAATTCAGACGGATTGCGGTAGTGAATTTGATAATCCCCAAGTTGCAAAAGTACTAGAGAAATATAGTACACTGCTTTATCGTAGTCATAGTCCTATAAAGGCTGCATTGGCCGAACGATTGATAAGAAATATTCGACTCTTAATTTCAAGATATTGTACATTGAAAAATACATCGGCTTTTATTCATGATCTAGATAAAATAATGTTGATTTTTAATCAACGATCTCATCGATCAACGGAAGCCACGGAAGTTCATCATTCTGATCATGATGCAATTGACACTTTTCTTAAAAAATATTCAAATGAAACGATTGTCAAGAAGAAAAATAAATTCAATGTTGGAGATACCGTTCGAATTGATTGAACAACTAATATTTTTGAAAAGGAGAACTACTTCTGGTCCACAGAACTTTTAAAGTGGCAAAAATCCTTGACACTCAACCCATGAATTATTGCCTGCGTGATACCAAAGATGAAAAGATGCTCGGTAGCTTTTATGACTATGAACTACAAAAAGTTAAAAATAATAGTGGAATCTATCAAATTGAAAAGATATTAAAGACACGTACTCGCAGGGGTAAGAAACAGTTACTTGTTCGCTGGCTAGGATACAACTCTGATTTTGATTCTTGGATCGGTGTTGAAGATATTGACAATGCCCAATGATTTCTATGTAGCTTTCATATCCAACGTTTCCGATCCTCTCTACAACGACTTGAATACGACAAGTGATTTTTGGACAAAACTCTCCCCCGCCATCAAATTTGACGGTGCGTATGAAGTGGCTCTTGTCTACTGTATTCTCAAAAATACCTATGACATCCTGAGAAAGGATCGTGTGTATGATATAAAAGTTATACCATTCGATTGGACACTCTTTGTCGACTATGAATGGGTTGAAGCACTTAAATCTAGCGAATATCCACATGCCAAACTGAAATATATTGAATATGATAATATGGGAGATTTGTGGCGTACAATCAATAGAAAAATCTCATATCGTAGGAATGGGACATTCCATTTGAATTATTCATTGGAACACGATAGGATTTACATTAGCTCACCTGTTGACACTGAAATAATTATTCTCAATGATAGTCTGAGAGACGTTCTTGGCTTTAAACTGAATATGATCAATGGGAGAAATTCTGGCACCGTTTACGGGATAGATCAAGTTATTTTTGCTGATTATTCACCTGGTTTCGCCTCGGACTCTTGCATATTTTTCTATGGATCCTATGTGGAAACATCGAGAGTCGGTAATTCAAATGTCCCCCTCCTACGTGTTCTTGAACGAAAAACAATTCATGAAATTGTTCATCACTATAATATAAAGCATCTTCAGTATGTTCCTGTAAACACTTCGTATTTGGAACTCTGTCAGTTAACAGTAAGAAGTGAGTTGGGTGATCCTCTAGCCATAACAAAAGGCTTAGCAGTGATTACTTGTCATTTTTGACCCATTATCATTGACAGCATAATCAACTAAAATGAATAATGTAAGATATCCATTTGTCTATTCCGATATTGATTGCTATGTTGCTGCTTTGATTCCAAGTCAAATAGACAATGGATTGGACTACTAAAAGGGTCGTACTACAATCTATGGCTATGGTCTTTGTAGCTGGTTTGCTAGGCTATTTCGTTCTGCACTACCCCTTGCCAGAAAATATCTCGTACCTGCTGCATCAAATTTTGCTGCTTCCACACTACAGGATTGGGGTCGGGCAAGAATTTCAAGGAGAGTGTTAAGGAAAATATTAGATCTTCAGCAAGAGCCATTGGTGAGCAACTAAAATCTCGAAAAAATGGGGAGGGATTGAAAAGGATGCGTGCGCGTCATTCACTCATCAGTCTCCTACCAGGTGGGAAGCGAAGGACATCAACAAGGACTTTGAGGAATAAAACAACGAAGGCCAATAAGCAGAAGAAGAAAAAGAAAAAGATTGTTAGATCAATGAAGGATTTCTTCTGTTAAGATGACTTATCTTCCCCACAAGGAATCATATCCATCAATCAGTTCCTCATTGAATCTATTCAATGCTGAAAATGTTAATGTCAGTGTCAAATAGGGCTACTATGAACAATTTCACCCCCAACAACCCCTCTCGGAAAATATACACTTTAAAATATTTTCCAATGAGGATTATTTCATTGATTTATCATCAACATTTATTGATTTAAATGTTGCGGTGACGAAAAAGTCAGATAATACAACTCCAACTGCTGTGGATGGTCTCTCCTATGAAAACTTTATTCCACACAACCTATTCAAACAAATTAATGTATTTATTATAGAATATTGGTGAGCACTAGCAATAATGTATTAAACTATGCAAGCTAAAAACACCTTATGATGATGAAACCAAAGGCATACAGGGGGTTGAGAGCACAATCATTGGGTTGAAAATATAGATCAGGTGTTGACACTGACGGTGAGTTGACTATTGCAGTGACCCAGAAATACCATCTGTTTGGAAAATTAAATAATGAGATATTCAATATATCCCAATGGCTACCCCCCATTGTCAAGATTGACATAAAGTTACAGATGGCACCATCGAATTTCATTTTGAGAAAAACACTTCCTGCATCACCCGATGCAAATGTCATTATCACATCGGCAATTCTTCACGTCCGAAAACAACAGGTTATGAGCTCTGTTGCATCGGCAGTGGAAAACCTATGAACCAATGGTAACAAAATTAAACTTCTTGTCCCCCTTACGATCACCAATCAACGTCACATTGCCACCGGCTCTCGTAGCTATAGCAATTAATCATTTATCAATGGAGAAATCCCATCAAAATTGGCTTTGGCCTTTGTGAAGAGTGGCAGTGCCGTTGGATCCTGGACTGAATCCCCCCATGATTTTAATTTTTTCGGTCTATCTAGCATTGTGTGCAAAGTGAATGGTATTCCACTGTACACTCTATCATTTGACAAAAAATCCTATAGAAATCTGTACGAGTTGACCACGTAGTCCCTAGATCATGACTCTCAACTATTTGAAAATGGAATAACCGATTCAATGTTTTCAAAAAATCATGGGGTTATTGTTTTGAACTTGTCAGGGACTCAGTATATGACTACAGTACGAACAGAGAATTTAAGTTTTGAGTGTACATTTGCTGATACTTTGACTGAGAGTATCACGCTAATATCACTGAGTCAATTTGAAACCTATTGGGAAATCACACCCGACGGCTGTGTTCTACCAGACCAGCACCATGAACACAAACCAAATAATCAACATGTTTAGTATGGATCCATACATGTCCCAGTACAAGTTCTATTGCATACCTTCGGACTTCATTGAAAAAATTCCAAGTGTTAACAATACCCTAATCATTGTTAATAGCAGTCCATCGACTTTGAAGACCGGCCATTGGCTATGCATCTTTCAAACAGCCAAGAATATTGAATTTTTTGATCCTCTTGGCCTATTGTATAAATTCTACGCTCCATACATCAGCATCTTTATTGAAAGCAGTGGGAAAACCATTATTCAAAATCAACGAAGAGTACAGTATTTAACGACTAAGACATGTGGCTTTCATGCACTACTCTTTTTCATGTTCAGATGTCGTGGTTAGACCTACAAGTAGTTTCTAAATATCTACCTTGACTTACCTCAATTGAGCGACTTTCTAGCGGAGAATATACCTACAAGCTTATTAAATATTGATTTTAGTGCCCTACGAATAAAATGTTGTAAAAATGTACGTGAAATTGTTTATTAATAAAAAAAGCTTTATATACATGATAAAACGATTTTTGTGCTCTTTAGATTTCATCTTTTACTAGGTGTAGGTATTCGTCGACAACATCGAGTGCAGGTAGACTATCTGAATTCACAGTGTAGTGATCCTGATGTACTGCAATGTTAGGGTCACATTTTGTACAGTAGTGCGTGACTTCACTCTTGTCATATCTGTTTCTATAGTCAATGATACTATTCTCATTTATTCTATAGAATTCACATGTTTCAATTTGCTTATTTGAAGCAATGTAACAAATAGTGTCCTCAAGTAGCGAATCACATTCCTTCACATCAAAATGTAAATCAGTGGCCTTATAATCATAACGGCCATAGTCTTCACAACGATGACGTAGCAATCGTTCTTTTTTGTTGTTCCAAGAGTTAAATCGCTAACCCGGCTCCTCCACCCAGAACAATCTAGAACCATGATGAGCCCACTCTCTTAACAATAGGCTAAAATCACAGTAAGAATTCTTTCCAATAATACAGAGATTTGTATTCTCTCATTGATTACATTTATCTTAGTGACAATTGGAACATATATGTTCTCTAAGATGAGATTCAGACACATCTTCAGAACAGGATTTAAAATCTTTAATTTGTACAGCATATCCTCTATGCATCAATCATTGTACAATTCTCACATGATGACCAGCTGCCCAGTGTGTACATACATAGGGGACATGTATGGAACATTTTTTCATGTGTTGGCACTCTCACTACCACAATGAAACTGAGCTAGCAACAACAAAAAATTGTCTGGGATATAGAGAGAGTAGTAAATCATCCTTGAGCACCATCTTTCTCATGAAAAAAGTCCTAAATTTATAAACTAATGTTTAAAAGCATATCCACAATATCATTTTGCCGTGTCGTGATCAATATATCAATAAATTGTGTAAATGCATTTTGACCACGACGTAGAAGCTTCATAAAATAGTCTAATGATGGAGAATCAGTTTTCATTATATCGACAAGCATTCCCTGAGAAAATATCTTCCTTTGAATAGACAACTCTAGAAAATCGGCACCTAGAGTCAAACGTTTTTCCATAAGCACTAGATTCCCCATGATTCGTTCTTTCCCGAATCTCTCCATTTTTTTTAGTCCTAAAACTCTCACAATCAACTTTAGACTAACCAGAATTTTTTTTTTTTACTCTAAAAAAATACGCTAGTCTACTATAGAAAGAAAACTACCATTGATTTAGAAACAATTCTATTGAACATAATTATAATAATAATATTCACTGATGCATTTTTTTTCTCATCAATATATTTCGATTGGACATCTAAAGCTGACCTAAGTTTATTTATATGAAGAATATTAACTTTTTCAGCAAAACATAGTTGCTCCTCCTGTTTAAACTTGCTTAATGATATCACGTATCTAGCATACATATTGTCCCATTCAAGGCATAGTCTACAGCCAGCGGTTATTTCCACAGACACGTTGGGTACTCGTATATCGTTGCTACTGTTGTCGGCTCCATCATTAATCTCCAATAATGTAAATGCACCACTAATTTTTCTCTACTAATATCTTCTCAAATAAACTATTCTCTTTGAATTCAATTCTCTTACTAATATGAATTGTAAAGAAAACTATTCCTTTTATTCAAATCCCAATCAACAATCAAGTTATACTCACTCTCATTGAAAAGGTGTATATGTCTTGTAGAAGTATTACCTATATGTCTCGTAGAAGTTTAAGGCCATGTGAGAGGATACTCACTCTATTTGAAAAGGTGTAGAGCTTCTATAGAACAACATGGAGATTCCTATTGGGACAAGCAAATAGCATGGAGATTCCTATTGGGGCAAGCAAATAGCATGGAGATTCCTAAAGGGGCAAGCAAAGTATAACTTAGATTACTACTCAGATTAACCGAAGACCCTATTATCGAAGTTTCAAGTTTCCATCTGCCAAAATGTGGAATTTTACCTTTTTTGCCAGAAGAAAGATCACGGATGCGTGTTTATTTGTTTGTTGTTTTTTTTCACACCGGTGATCGCATTTAACCTATAGTCCTAGAATATCAGAAAAGGGCTCACTTTAGCGGAATCAAAAGTCCTAGTGCTGTTTTTAAGAGACCAACAAGATTGGAGGGCAACTATCTCCACTCCCCTTTTTTCTTCAAAGTCGTCTGAACGAAATTTTGAGGTAGCCATTTTGTTCAGCATAGTAAAAAAGTCAAGTAAATATACCTTTGGGGATAACATGACCCCCACAGCCCCTGGGGAAAGATGTTGAAGTAATAAAATTTGCCCATTGTTTACGTATATTATTTGTTATTGGGAAGTATACAGAAATTTTAGGGGGGGGGGGGGTAAATTTCCTGCTGGGGGGATTTTACACGGGGAAAATTTTCCATAGGGATGTAATTTTATGATGAACTTAACAGGGGAAATTTTATACTGGGAAAATTTGCCAGAATTCCTATACGAAATTCCTTTTAATTGTCTAACTTTCTCTTTATCGACACAATTTTAAATGTAGAGGTGTTAAAGGGAATTGCCCAGGGGAAATGTTTATCGGGTCGGAATTGTCTAAAGTATCTTTCCGCAGCGAAGGGGGATTTTCCACGGGAGACATTTCCCATGGAGGAGTTTTCCACAGGAAAAATTCTTCAGAGGGAATTTTCTGCGGGAGTAATTTTCTACTAGGAGGCAGGGTATTTGCGAGAAAACTTTTCCATCGAGGCATAACTTTAAAAACAATCAAATTAAAGTATTGTTCAAATGAACGTGCGCTAAGAAAAATGTTTCATCCGGAATCGTCGGCAAGAAATTTTCAGGGGGGAATTTTCAGCTGGAAGGGAATTGTCTTGAGGGATTATCCTGGTGGGCGGGATATTTTACGTAGGAAGAACTTTCCATGGAGGGATTTACCGTGGGGGGAAGGAATTTTCCATTGATGGGAATCGGGATTTCTCGGCATTATTTAAAAACGATCAGAAATAAAAAAAAAAATTTCAACTGAAAGTAAGTAGCAACATCAAAACCTAAAACGAACAGAAATTATAACGTATGTGAGGGGGTTCTCCTCTCTTTAATACTTTGCTGTTTACGCTAAAGTTTGTCTTTTTTGTCCCAATTCTTTAAGAATGATTTGCTGAAACACATGGGTCGTTTAATTAAATAATAAACTTTTTTAAAAGTTCTTGAAACTTTAGCGTAAGTAGTGAGGTATTGAGGAGGAGGCAACTCCCTCATGCACCTAATAATTTCTCTTCGTAAGTTTAGATGTTGCTCCTTACTTTCAGCTGAAAACACTTGCACCTTTTTTATTTAATCATAGGCAGCGCAATAACGGTGCCTAAGTAAAAACGATGTTGGCATAATGTATTATTATTTTTTTTTTTTTTTTGGTTTCCATACCAGGGTACTTCGTATCAAAGGAGTTGTCGTAGAAACTTCGGAAAGGGCTCATTCGATTGGAAATTGGAATGGCTTGTGCCCTTTTTAATAGTCGAAAGTGATTGAAAGGCAACTAACACTCCTTCCGCGCCCAACATTTCCCCAAACACATCCAATCAAAATTTTGAGATAGCCATTTTGTTCAGCGTAGTTGATTTCCAAATATAAATTATGTTCTTGAGGAGGACACTCCCCCATTTCCCTCAGGACAAGGGTTGTAAGTTATGCCCTGGGGGCATATAAGCTTTATAGAAAGCGTTGTCGTAGAAACTTCAAAAAAGGCTCGTTCGATTGGAAATTGAAATGGCTAGTGCCCTTTTTAATAGTCGAAAGTGATTACAGGGCAACTAACCCTCCTCTCACGTCCACCTTTTCCCCAAACACATCCAATCAAAATTTTGAGAAAGCCATTTTGTTCAGCGTAGTTGAAAGTTCTGGAAATTAGGTCTTTGAGGATGACACCGCCCTCCCACAGCCCTCAGGGTAAGGATTGTAAGTTATTCCCTGGGGGCATATAAAGTTTTTTTTATTGAAAGCGTTGTCGTAGAAACTTCAAAAAGGGCTCATTTGATTGGAAATTGAAATGGCTAGTGCCCTTTTTAATAGTCAAAAGTGATTGGAAGGTAATTAACACCCCTTCCATTCCCACTATTTATCCAAACATATCCAATCAAAATTTTAAGATAGCCATTATGTTCAAAGTAGTTGAAAGGTCCGGAAATTATATCTAAGAGGATGACATTCCCCCCACAGCCCTTAGGGTAATGACCGTAAGTAATGCCCAGGGGACATATAAGGTTTTTTATTGAAAGCTTTGTCGTAGAAACTTGAAAAAGGGCTCTTTCGATTGGAAATTAAAAGGGCTACTGCCCTTTTTAATAGTCGAAAGTGATTTGAGGGCAACTAACCCCCCTCTCACGCCCACCTTTCCCCCAAACACATCGAATCAAAATTTTTAGATAGCCATTTTGTTCAACGTAGCTAAAACTTTTATAAATTACGCCTTTGAGGATGATAACCCCCTCAGAGCCCTAGGGACAAGGGTCGTAAGTTATGCCCTGGGGGCACATAAAGGCTTTTTTTATAGATAACGATGTTGTAGAACCTTCAAAAAGGGCTCATTCGATTGGAAATTAGAAGGGCTTATGCCCCTTTTAATAGTCGAAACTGATTGGAGGATAACTAACACCCCTCCCACTCCCACAATTTCCCCAAAAACATCCAATCAAAATTTTGAGATAGTCATGTTGTTCGACGTAGCTAAAAAGTCTGGAAATTATGTTCTTGATGATGACACTCCCCCCACAGCCTTCAGGGCAAGGGTTGTAACTTATGCCCTGGGGGGATATAAGGTTTTATTTTACAGAAAGCGTTGTCGTAAAAACTTCAAAAAGGATTCATTCGATTGGAAATTGAAATGGCTAGTGCCCTTTTTAATAGTTGAAAGTGATAGGATGGCAAGTAACCCCCCTCTCACGCTCACCATTTCCCCAAACGCATCCAATCAAAATTTTGAAATAGTAATTTTTTTTCAGCGCAGTTGAAAGTTCTGGAAATTAGATCTTTGAGGATGACAACCCCCCCCCCCCAGCCCTCAGGGCAAGAGTTATAGGTTTCTATAGTTAGCAATGTCATAGAAACTTCAAAAAGGGCTCATTCGATTGGAATTTGAAAGGGCTAGTGCTCTTTTTAATAGTCGAAAGTGATTGAAAGGCTTGACATTTTTATAATTAAGATCGATGTGGGTACACTGTATTATTACTATTATTATTGTTTTTGTTTTTTTTTGTTTAGACCAGGGCACTTCGTATCGAAGGAGTTGTCTTAGGAAATTCGAAAAGGGCTCATTCGATTGAAAATAGAAAGGGCTAATGCCCTTTTTAATAGTACAAAGTGATTGGAGGGCAACTAGTCCCCCTCCCACGCCCACCCTCCGGTTTGCCCATTATGTTTAAAATCTAAATGTTGCCTTAAGATTAAATTAAAATGCGCTGTGTTAATGCTAATTCTCAATAAGGCATCTCAGCAGTATCCCAAGAACGACTGAGGGTATTATACTCAAACTTTCGGGGCTACATCTGCTCTTAAAATTTAGCCAAATCAAAATAGCATAAGTGTATCCAAGCTATCAAAGAAAGTAAACAGATTTTTTTGCGAATGGTATCAAGTTTTCTATTTCAGGCCAACTAGAAGAGGTATGAAACTAAATTAAACACTATTATTTGTGAAAGGATTTTTAAAAGGGTGTATGTTGTTAAAAATTGCCGAAAATTTTACTCCAGCATACAAATGGCAGGCCTAACTATAAAGTCTTAAAAGAACAAAAAGGTTTAAAGTATTATTTTCTTTTTCCCTGAAAAGACTATGTCAATATAAAACGAACAGAAATTAGTTAAAAAAAACTTTTCCACAAAATAAGTTTTTTCAAAGTAAAGTAAAGAACTCCATTGAATCAAAAATGAGGAAAAATAAAATCAAATAGTCCACCAAGCGTGAAACTACCACAAATCTTCCCAGGGGTGATCGTATTGAAATAATGGTCCTAGAAGATCGGTAGAGCGCGCATTTAAACTAAAAATAAAATTTATAGCGCCTTTTTAAGTGACAAAAAAGATTGGAGGGCAACTGCCCCCCACCCACCCCCATTTATTTCCCAAAGTTATCTGATAAAAATTTTTAGGTTGCCATTTTGTTCAGTATAGTTGAAAGTTCAAATAACTATGTCTTTAGGGGTAAAATGACCCCACAGTCCGTGGGGAGAGGCCAGTAAGTTATGAAATTTGTCCATTATTTACGTGTAGTGTTTGTTATTGGGAAGTATACAAACTTTTTCGGGCGGGAGGAATTTTGTGCTTGGGGTGGATTTCCATTGGGAGAATCTTCCTTAGGGAGGGAAGTTTCCGCGGGGGGGGGGATTCCAGGTAAAATTTTATACGGGGAGGAAAAGTCCCCTTTCCAAATAGATCTTTAAAATGTTAAATAAAAGATTTGGTTTGATGCGTCTCTTACTTTGACCCAAGCCTACCGTAACATTTCACTTACTATAAGCCAGCCCTGCAGGACTGATTACGCATCAGTACCCATCCTTTTACTGGATTAATTAGGAATACTTCTTCCATAATACAAGTTTTCAGAATAAATTAAAGAGCTTCATCAAGCAGAATATGAGCTAAAATATAACCAAATAATATACCCTGCATGGAACTACCACAAATCGGTATTATTAAATAAATGAAACCCAAAACGAACAGAAATTACAATAAATAACCGAGTCGAACTCAAAACTAGCAAAAATTAATATGAGTAGGGTTCAAAACCCCTATGCCTTCCCAAGGCCAGAACATAATTATTACTGAAAAAAAATACAAATGAATGTGAATTGTTGGTTTAATATACATATACTGATATTTATTAATCAAAATGTTAATATTATTTGATTTATTAAAGCTATAAAAGTAAAAACATTTATATTTTTTCATTAAAGTGAAAATTATGTTCTGGCCTTGGGAAGACATAGGGGTTTTGAGCCCTACTCATGTTGATTTCTGCTCGTTTTGAGTTCGACTCGGTTATTTTTTGTAATTTCTGTTCGTTTGGTTTCATTTATTTATCGATGCTGATTTGTGGTAGTTTCACGCTTGGTAGAT
The DNA here is from genome assembly GCF_049724085.1 of Artemia sp. Qi Xiang Cuo. Classification (NCBI taxonomy): domain Eukaryota; kingdom Metazoa; phylum Arthropoda; class Branchiopoda; order Anostraca; family Artemiidae; genus Artemia; species Artemia sp. Qi Xiang Cuo. The sequence continues at coordinate 22,226,698 of NC_142799.1, forward strand.
TACTTTATTTGTACTCATATTTGGTTTAATGGAGTTCTTTACTTTTCCTTGAAAAACTTATTTTGTGGAAAAAGTTTTTTTTATTAATACCGTAAAAGGATGGGTACTGATGCGTAATCAGTCCTGCAGGGCTGGCTTATAGTAAGTGAAATGTTACGGTAGGCTTGGGTCAAAGTAAGAGACGCATCAAACCAAATCTTTTATTTAACATTTTAAAGATCTATTTGGAAAGGGGACTTTTCTAAAGCGTGAAAGAGCTAAATATAGTTCTAAGCAAAACGTGTGCTGTCAACTCTGCCTCACTGCATATGGTACTGCAATAGGACTATGGTATTGTTCTATTGAAAATACAATAAGCGGCAACCAGGTAATCTTAGAGAATATAGCTAATTAAAGTTCTGCTACCTAAAGCAATAAATGTGTTTGTTGCAGACAAGCTCACCATTAGAAAACCCTACCTTATACCACGTGGTACATTCGAAAATGATATCTCCTCCTCAAATGAAAGATGTTATGCTTCTGCGAAATATGGAAACTAGAAGAGGATCTGATTCCAAGCCTTCACCCCAGTCAGCAACTGATGTTTCTGACCAAGAGGTAAGTAAAACATCCATGAAGCAGTTATGCTACAGTCAGTAATCACCAAGTTATTATTTATTTATTTCATTGTTTTGAAATATTGCGCTTTGGTCCTTTGAGCTTTCAAAACGTTTGTAAACAAAAAACGTGAAACATAAATGCAAGTTTTCAGAGTTTACTGTGGCAGTCGTCTCGAATCTATGTAAAGTCACATAGATTGTACAGATTTGAAAATATGCCCGAGGCCAAACCGGCCTGATCTACCCGGGCCAAAAATTGGCCCGAGCCACACCATACTCACGCCTGTTCATCAAAACAGTATTTATAAATGGTGTGTGTTCTTCCACGATATTTTTGTAACACTTGTACTATAAAGGCGGAAAATTGAAGTGGAAACAACTTGGTTGCCAAATTAGGCACGGATGTATTATTGGCCGTGTAGTTGTGCACACTTTTGTTTTTATCTGTGATCATAGTATATCTTGAAACTTTCTCAAATCCAGAGCTTCCCTATGTTGCATAAAGAAGCTGCCTAAAGGTCAAACGAAAAAGAAAAAAAAACAAACACAGAAGTTGCATTTTAGGCAAAAAAAAAAAAAAAAAAAAAAAAAGAAGTTGCATGTTAGGCGAAAAGAAAAAAACAACAACAAAAAAAAACAAAAGTTGTATTTTATGAAAAACGAAAAAAAACACAAAAGTTACTTTTAGGCGAAACGAAAAAAGAAAAAACAACAGAAGTTACATTTTAGGCGAAACAAAAAAAAACAATGAAGAAAATGAAGCTATTCACAGCCAGTGAAATTTTTTGCCTAAAAACACGATTTCTTATGAGATGCAGCACAGTATTTTCGATAAGCCACTCGTTTTTTTTCTTTATGGTTGTATATCATACGAGTAGACAAATTTAGTGTCCACCGTACAAGTACATCGTACATGTACACCGTATACACATTTTACTAGCAAAAGATTTAGCTTTCAGAAGGTTTCGAGGTCACAGTTTACAAGGTTTTATTGGTTAAAATGGAAGGATTGGCATTTTAGGGCCAAATTCGTCAAATTTTCAAAAACTATAACATATTATAAGGGTTTGTTTTTCGTATATCAAAGTTACATCTTATTACTTATTAAGGTAGATATATGCGTCCCTAAATATATCCTCCCAACTACTTTAACCCTTTATTTCCAACAGAATTTCATTGAAGTATTTTACAAACGTTTCATGAAAAAATACTTCGCTTATCTTGTTGATTCCAAATATGTTACATTTTTACGAGATTACCACTCGGTATTTTAATCTGCCATTGTCCTTTGAGTAGGATTTTTACCACATAAATCATTTTATTATCCCTTCGCCCATAACAGATACACACGTAAAGAGTGATTTTTTTCGTTCAAAGCTTAATTTGTTTGATATAGGTATGTCACACGCCACAACTGCCTCCAGTTTGTAGCCAAAATTACAAAAATTGGACTTATTAAAGTTACATTGATAAATTATGAAATTCATTCTCCCCCGGAGAGGGATATTTACCATATAAATCTTTTTATTATCCCTTCACCCTTAATCCATAAACAATAAATTTGTTGGTTCAATGCTTTGTTTCCTAGGCATGGATCTATAACAGGGTTCAACCCACAGCTGCCTCCAGTTTGAAGCCAAAATTACAAAAATTTGACTTATTAAGGTTTATAAATTATGAAATTAATTCTCCCCCGGAGAGGGATATTTACCATATAAATCGTTTTATTGCCCCTTCACCCATAACCCATAAGCAATAGATTTGTTGGTTCAATGCTTTGTTTCCTAGGCATGGATCTGTGACTGGCTGCAACCTGCAGCTGCCTCTAATTTGTAGCCAAAGCCACAAAATTTGGCATAAAAAATTTTTAGGTAACCGCGGTCAGTTTAGTTTAATTTTTCAACCTGGTAACTTTTTTTTCTTGGAACTATTGATGAATACCTGGAAACACTTGAGAGCACTTAATAGGCTTAAAACATCTTTACTTTACTACTAAGCAATTCATGTTGAAGGACCAAAGTCAACTTTATTAAACAAACATATGTCGATCACTGATATTATCTCTCAAATTATTTTAAATGGTATCTTTGTCAAGTTTTTTCCTATCAATACACCAATCCAAAGATAAATTGTCACTCTTAGATATCTTGTCACATCTTTCCAGTCTCACATCTCATGTGTGATTAACGTTATGAAAAAGGCTAAAATGCCTTGGAAAAGATTTGATTTCCAGGTTTGAATTTATCTTTTACTTTGTGCAATAGTTTTCACCTCGCTGGACAACATAGCGCAGCTCTACTTTGATGTCACGGAATTCTGAATGTGCTTTTATTTATTCCTGGTGTGGTGAAGTCAGAGACTTCACCACACGCTATACTCCATTTGACACTGTAACTCCATTTGGAATGATCTACTGAGGGAGGATATCCCTGAAAATCTGGCTGTTGATGGCTGTTTACCATTTCGCATATTGCAATCCATTTTCCACACCATCTGGTACTCATTCGGCTAATAATTCTGTGAGAGAAACCTACTAATCAAGCATTGGTGTAAGAATGACTTTTCAAAAATTTAGGATATAGATATTTTTGAATACTTTGACTTTTAAAATAACGTTAGTGTGTGTTTTTTTGCGTAGCATTTGCAGTTTAAAAGAATTTACGATGGAAAATGAACCTTTATAAGTCAAAAAACGGTCGATTATTCAGCATCATTGAGATGATTTATATTTGCTGAGACTTAAATGAGAAACTTGTAGGTTTTATTTGTCATTCTTCAAATTTTTTTATCCTATGCTTTTAATCCATCAGCAAGTCCACTCTTAATGATTCTTTTCGTTAGTGAATTTTTCTCCAGCAATTTTTATATTGGTTATGAATTTATGTTAATGGTATAAATTAATGGTGATAGATTTATAAAGGTTTGCTGAATCACGATTGGTGGTTCAACTTGCAGTAATTTTCTATCGGATCCTAGAAACACGCTATTATTACTGCTTTCTGTCTTCAAAATAATTTTGGATGAACTTTATTTAGGTTTAGAATGCATCCCCTTTTTTTCTTGTTTTTTGTCTGAGCAGTCTAGATAACCTTGAAACAAATCGGCAAGGATATTTAGCTCAGACGCAAAAGAATCTCCCAGAAAAAAACCCGAAGTTTTGCCATATTACAAAGACTTTAATCGGTATGTTTCAGATATATAGGTATGTTTGGCTTTTGAAGAATCGGTTATAGTAGGTTCTTTGAAGTTTCTCAGTTTGATAGTTGATCAAGACATTAAAACAAGACATTTTAGTCATTGAAATTTTATTTTATCTTTCATTTTTTATATTTTATTTTAAATTTTATTTTATTTTATTTATTCATTTTTATAGATCTTTTATTTTTCAGGCTGATGATTACCTCGAAGACTTGTCGACACCAGACTACGACTTTGATACGTTTGACTTTGTTGGACGTTCATTCTCGCAAGAAGTAAGTAAACCTTCCTAAATGTTTTTTTTTTATTCAGAATACTAAGTTTTTCGAACCTTAACTGTTATAGCTTGAAATTTCGAAAGACCAAAAGCTCAGACAAGCAGAATTTAGAAATTATACTTGTAAGCACCCTAACTCCCCTTCCCCTGCCCAAAAAACAGCTTTGAAATCCTGAAAGCCCAAAGAAAATTGTAACTCCTAAATTGACAAATTGTAGTTGAATTTTATAGATATCGCTGCAATTCAAAGTTTCCAAAAATCGGGGATTTTGACTTTCCTTCACAAACTACGACAATAAATAGAAGCAATAAGACAAAATAATCAGAAACGTCAATAAGAATGGCCTGTTTCTTGTTTCTGGGAATAGTATTTAGAGATTAAATGTTCCATATTTGGAAAACTTATTACTATGGTAATGTTTTTCCAGTTTTCCTAGATAAGTCCTTTGAATCAATGTCAGGGAGAGATCACTAGTCAATTTCAGGGAGACTCTTACTAGTCTTTCTGTATATTTCTTTCTCTTAGAATATTTTGTAATTTCCAGCTTACCCTAGCCAGCTCTCCAAAATATAAGGTGCTTTTAGAACTAAGTGTACTGTGTAAATTCCATCGTTCCAACGGTTTTAACTCCTAGACCCAAAATAATTTGAGGCCTCTGCAAGGAAGAATTGCTTTGAGTAGATAAAAGTTAGCGGTCAAACGTGGCAAAAAATGATTTCTCGAACTATGTTATTCTCCCTGTCGCTGCTGACCAGTGTTATCAACACATGGGTTGGAATATTCAGTGTTCTTTTCAAAGTCTTTCATCGTTGGTTGGTAAAAGTAATCAAAAACTCGTCAATCAATTTGTTTTCAATGAAAATACAAAAAGAGTCTTTTTGAACGAAATTACCGAAAAAGTTTTGTTTTTAATCTAGAAGGGAGGGTAGGTAGGAATGGCAATCATTAAACGATTTATTTGCAATGAAAATCCAAACGAGATATTTTGAATAAAAATATTCCAAAAAATATATTTTTATCAATCTAGGAGGAGGTGGGAATCTAGAGGGGAATTGCAATCCTCAATCCACTAATTTTCATTGAAAACACACAAGAAAAATTTTAAAATGAAAATAACAAAAGAGATACTTCTCAAAATCTAGGATAGGGTGAAGGGGGGGGGGGTCTTGAGGGAAATAGTATCTTCAATCGATTTTTTTTCAATGAGCACACAATAAAAAGTATTTTTGAATGAAAATACCAAAAAAAGTATTTTTCCAAAATCTAGAAGGGGAAATATTTGGTGGATTCCTTCTAAATTTTTTGTATCGTTGGTTGTAAAAATCCTTAAAAACTGTCTAGCCTGATTTTTCTAGCTATGATCCTTTTAGTGCATGAATTGGCAATTTTAGGAAACGGCAATTTTTCGAAAAGGCTTAGTTTTTCAGCTATGGCCTCTATTTTCTTAAAATAAGAAATAGCCATTCGGAAAATTATGAAAGACTCAATTTGTGCCCAAATCATCTTTGTACTAGGTCAGGTTTTAGGGTAGGCTTTTGCTATTTATGAGTAAATTGACGAAAAAAATGCCAAAAAGAAGAGCAAATAGGATTTCTAAGTAAAGAAGGTAAAACATGCAAGAATTTGGTCCGTGTTTTATCATAATCGCATTACTTACGATTAAAAAAATATATTTTAACAACATCCTTATGGTCTGTTTTATCCCAATGTGCCCACCTTGTCTGCAACAATGCTTAGATGACTATTTTTTTAGGGTTTTCGACTAAAGCTATCAGGTTTAGGCTAGTATGAATTTAACTTGACTTAGATAAGTTTGCTTAGACTATGGTTGTGACTGTTTCAAAATACTTCCAAACAGAGTGATTTATTAGATCATCCTTAAATAAATTATTGATGTACACCAATCACCAGGGCCTTTTTTCTCCAGACATACAGGAATTTAAGAAGGGATTTATTCTATCACAGGATTCTCTCAACACTTATAACTCGCCTTCGTTGCTTTAGTGGCATTCAAGTTGGGCTAGTGGTTAAATTTATCCCAATTAATTTCATGTATATATATATATGTCTATATATATATATATATATATATATATATATATATATATATATATATATATATATATATACTTACTTAGACTTAGGTCCTCCTACGCCTGGTGTCGCATAAGGCAGCAACAGTGTTTCCCCACGACGACCTGTCCTGAGCCTTCAACCATAGCTCCTCCAACGAGGACCTTGCCAGCTTCGCCTCCTTCTTTAGCGACCTGCCAAGGGTCATTTTCGGTATTCCCTGAATTGCAGAGACCAGGGGGTGTTCAACACCATGCGTCGTGCGGCAGCCTTCCATCCCCCATTCGCACCATACGCCCCCAATACATCCATCACCGCTTTCTAATGAGGTCCGTCCAATGTATATTTAGGATAGACCTTAGGCAATTATTGTCGAATGCCTGGAGTCGTCGTTTCTAGCTGAGCAGTGATGCTCCAAGTTTCGCAGCCGTACGTAAGGACAGAGACCACAGTAGAGAGGGGGGTCCGACTCCGATCCCTCACCCCTGCTGCCACCTACAACTTTTTTTGCACCCCAAATAAGGGCATAGAGTCATTAGGGAGAAAGATTGCGTAATGGGGTCAATGACCTCTTTCACCAGGTGTGTTTTTGGCACGTCCTCAGCGAATGTCAATGTTGTTGTTATTGTTTCCGAGGCAAAATGCCAAGGTCAATGTTGTTGTTGTTTTGAACAGAGTCATTAGGAAGAACACGTGGTTAATGGGGTCAATGTTGTTGTCGTTCGAAGCAAAGTTAATGACACTTCCTTCCTGTTCGAGGCAGATGTTATGATCCAGAAATAGTATTTGTTATTGTTATTCGAACCAGATGTTATGAGGTTCCGAGAAACAGTTAATGACACTTCCTTCTTGTTATTGTTATTCGAGCCAGATGTTGTTGTCTTTCGAAGCAAAGTTAATGACATTTCCTTCCTGTTCGAGGCAGATGTTATGATCCTGAAATAGTATTTGATATTGTTATTCGAGCCAGATGTTATGAGGTTCCGAGAAACAGTTAATGACATTTCCTTCCTGTTCGAGGCAGATGTTAAGATCCGGAAATAGTATTTGTTGTTATTGCTCTAGGCAATGTTATGAGTTTCCCGGAATTTGGAACACCTATGCTGTCGACCTCAATTCACCTATCGTGAATCAATAATTCCCCTTAGAAACAACAAATTAATTTTCCCTTTCTTGACAGATCAATCAATCAATGACATCATCTGTCAGACTTTAAAAATTTCCGCATAGAAACATTTCTCCAGGAATAGATCCAAGTCATTAATTTCTTTGCTTCGGGAACAACTCTTTTGGTCGAACTCCAAAGGATATTAATAACCAAAGGCCATGGAAACAATTAGGCAAGAAACATCTTAGCGATGAATTGTTTTAGCGCGCGAGAAGGTTTCCTATTAATTTGAAATGCGTTAGCACAGAGATGCCAATAACAAAGGAACACGCTGAATTTACGTTTAGTGATTATTTGGGCGAAACCGTTTTAGACAGGTTATGGAACTATTTCGGCGAAACAGATAGAGACATTTTAAAAGAAGATTTTTGAAGAGATTTTGGAGGAGGTTTTGAGTGTGGTCGTTATAATACACAAGTTTCATTTGAACAGTGTTGTGAGGTCCTCTAACCCAACCCCAAAGGGTTCCAATCCTCCTACCCCAACCCCGAAGGAAGCCCCCAGTCCTCAAAGCCCCCAAACCCCCAAAGGCCCTCCACCGGTCCCCCAAAGGCCCATCGAGTTCCCAAAAGGCCAACAGGGTTCCAAGGTCCTCCACCGGTCCCCAAATGTCCCCCAGGCTCCCAACTGGCCCCCCGGACCCCCAAAGACCCTCCCCTGGCCCCCAAAGGTCCACCGGCGCCCCCAAAGGCCCACCCAGACCCCCAAAGGCCATCCCCGGGCCCCCCAAAGGCCCATCGAGCTCCCAAAGGACCAACGGGGTCCCAAAGGCCCTCCACCGGTCCCCAACTGCCTCAAAGGCCCTCCCCTGGTCCTCGAAGGTCCCCCGGGCTCCCAAAGGACCAACGGGGTCCCAAAGGCCCTACCTTGCCCCAAAGGCCCCCCAAGCACCCCACGGCCCTCCCGGCGCCCCCCCGGCCCCCCCCGCCCCCCCCCTGCCCTCCCCGGCCCCCCAAAGCCCATCCACCGGTCCCCAAAGGTCCCCCAGCGCTCCCAACGGCCCACCGACCCTCAAGGGGCCCACAGACCCTCAAAGGCTCTCCCCGAGCACCCGTCTTTCGTTGATGTGTGTTGTCTGAAACCTATGATTTGGGATGTGTAGTTTGCTACTTCAGGCTTTTCTGAGCTAAGGTTTCATAGTATTTCCTAGGTGAATGTTGTCTGAAACCAATAGTTTGGGATGAGTAGTTTGCTATTTCAGGCTTTTATGAGCTAGGTTTCTTAGCCTTTCGTTGGTGTGTGTTGAGTGAAACTTATGATTTGGGATATTTAGTTTGCTATTTTTGACTTTTCTGAGTTGGATTTCTTAGTCTTTCATAGGTGTGTGGTGTCTGAAACCTATGATTTGGGATGTGTAGTTTGCTATTTTCGACTTTTCTGAGCTGGATTTCTTAGACTTTCATAGGTATGCGTTGTCAGAAAAGTATGATTTGGGATGTATAGTTTGCTATATCAGGCTTTTCTGAGCTAAGGTTTTCTAGTATTTCATAGGTGAATGTTGTCTGAAACCAATAGTTTGGGATGAATAGTTTGCTATTTTTGACTTTTCTGAGCTAGGTTTCTTAGTCTTTCGTTGGTGTGTGTTGACTGAAACCGATGATTTGGGATCTGTAGTGTGCTATTTTTGACTTTTCTGAGCTGGATTTCTTAGTCTTTCATAGGCGTGTGTTCTATGAAACCTATGATTTGGGATGGGTGGATTGCTACTTTTGACTTTTCTGAGCTGGATTTCGTAGCCTTTCATATGTGTTTGTTGCCTGAAAGCTATAGTTTGGGATGTCTAGTTTGCTATTTTTGACTTTTCTGAGCTGGATTTCTTAGCCTATCATATGTGTGTCCTTTCAGAAAATTATGATTTGGGAGGTATAGTTTGCTTTTTGGACTTTTAAGAGGTAGAATTCTTAGTCACTCATAGGTGTTTGTTGTCTGAAACTTGGAGTTTGGGATGAGTAGTTGGCTATTTCTGACTTTTCTGAGCTTTGGTTTCTTAGTATTTCGTAGGTGATTGCTGTCTGAAACTTATGATTTGGGATATGTAAATTACTATTTCGGGCTTTTCTGAGTTAGATTTCTTAGTGTTTCATAGGTGCGTGATGTCTGAAACCTATGATTTGGGCTATGTAATTTCCCTTTCTAACTTTTCATAACCGGATTTCTTAGTCTTTCGTAGGTGTGTGGTGTCTGAAACCTATGATTTGGGATGTGTGGGTTGCTATTTTTTGACTTTTCTGAGCAGGATTTCTTAGCCATTCGTAGGTGTGTGTTGACTGAAACCTATGATTTGGGATGGTTAATTTGCTATTTTTGACTTTTCTGAGCTAGATTTCTTAGCCTTTCATAGGTGTGTCCTTTCAGAAAATTATGATTTGGGAGGTATAGTTTGCTATTTCGGACTTTTCATGAGCTAGGATTCTCTAGTCACTTCATAGGTGTTTGTTGTCTGAAACTTCGAGTTTGGGATGATGTAAGTTGGCTATTTCAGACTTTTCTGAGCTAAGGATTTCTTAGTATTTCGTAGGTGAATGCTGTCTATGAAACTTATGATTTGGGATATGTGAATTACTACTTTCGGGCTTTTCTGAGTTGGATTTCTTAGTCTTTCATAGGTGTGTGATGTCTGAAACCTATGATTTGGGATGTGTAGTTTGCTATTTTCGACTTTTCTGAGCTAGGTTTCTTAGCCTTTCATAGGTATGTGTTGTCAGAAAATTATGATTTGGGAGGTATAGTTTGCTTTTTGGACTTTTCAGAGCTAGGATTCTTAGTCACTCATAGGTGTTTGTTGTCTGAAACTTCGAGTTTGGGATGAGTAGTTGGCTATTTCAGACTTTTCTGAGCTAAGGTTTCTTAGTATTTCGTAGGTGAATGTTGTCTGAAACAAATAGTTTGGGATGTGTAATTTGCTATTTCAGGCTTTTATGAGCTAGGTTTCTTAGCCTTTCGTTGATGTGTGTTGAGTGAAACCTATGATTTGGGATATGTAATTTCCATTTCTGACTTTTCTGAGTTGGATTTCTTAGTCTTTCCTAGGTGTGTGTTGACTGAAACCTATGATTTGGGATGAGTGGTTTGCTATTTTTGTCTTTTCTGAGCTAGGATTTCTTAGCCTTTCATAGGTATGCGTTGTCTGAAACCTATGATTTAGGATGGTATAGTTTGCTATTTTGAACTTTTCAGAGCTATGATTTCTTAGTCCTGTCATAGGTGTGTCCTTGTCTGAAACTTCTAGTTTGGGATGAATAGTTTCGCTATTTCAGGACTTTTCAGAGCTAGGTTTCTTAGTCTTTCATAGGTGAATGATGTCTGAAACCTATGATTTGGGATATGTAAATTACTATTTCGGGCTTTTCTGAGTGGGATTTCTTAGTCTTTCATAGGTGTGTTTTGTCTGAAACCTATGATTTGGGATGGGTGGATTGCTACTTTTGACTTTTCTGAGCTGAATTTCTTAGCCTTTCATAGGTGTTTGTTGTCTGAAACCTATAGTTTGGGATGACTAGTGTGCTATTTTTGACTTTTCTGAGCTAGGTTTCTTAGCCGTTCTTAGGTGAGTGTTGTCTGAAACCTAGGATTTGGGATATGTAAATTATTATTTCGGGCTTTTCTAAGCTAGATTTCTTAGTCTTTCATAGGTATGTGTTGTCTGAAACCTATGATTTGGGATGTGCGGGTTGCTATTTTTTGACTTGTCCGAGCTGGATTTCTTAGCCGTTCATAGGTGAGTGCTGTCTGAAACTTGTGATTTGAGATGGTTAATTTGCTATTTCCGGCTTTTATTAGCTAGGTTTCATAGCCTTTCATAGGTGTGTGTTGTCAGAAAATTACGATTTGGGATGTGTAGTTTGCTATTTGAACTTTTCAGAGCTAGAATTCTTAGTCCATCATTGGTTTTTGTTGTCTGAAACCAATAGTTTGGGATGACTAGTTTGCTATTTCAGGCTTGTTCATTTTGAATTTCTGTCATGAAATACAAGAGTTGGAAAATTAGGGTCTTAGTCCACCAGCCTGAATGGTGGAAATACACTAGCTCAGTATTAGGGTCCCAGTCCACCAGCCTGAAAAGTGGAAATTCACTATCTCAGAATAGGGGTGTCAGTCCACCAGCCTGAATGGTGGAAATCCACTAACTCAGTATTTGGGTCTCAGTCCACCAGCCTGAATGGTGGAAATTCACTAGCTCAGAATTAGGGTCTTAGTCCACCAGCCTGAATGGTTGAAATTCACATTAGACGACACAAAAACTTACACACACACACAAACTTACACACACACACACAAACTTACACATGCACACGAAAACTTACATGCACACAAAAACTTACATGCACACAAAAACTTACACACACACACACACACACACAAAACTTACACACACACACACAAACACAAAAACACACACACACACACCAAAACAAACACACACACACAAACTTACACACACACACAGGCACACAAAAACTTACACATGAACACAAAAAAAACTCACACACACAATCACAAAAACTTACACACACACACACACACACACACAAACTTACACACACACAAACGAAAACTAACACACACAAGCCAAAAATGACACACACAAAAACATACACACACACACACACACACACACAAAACTTACACATGCACACAAAAACTTACATGCACACAAAAACTTACATGCACACAAAAACTTACACACACACACACACACAAAACTTACACACACAAACACACGAAAACTCACACACACACACGCCAAAACTTACACACACACACACACAAACACACACACACACACACAAAAACTTACACATGAACACAGAAAACTCACACACACACACGCACAAACACACACACACACACATACACAAGACTTACACACACACACACGAAAACTTACACACACACGCCAAAACTTACACACACACAAAAACTTACACATGCACACGAAAACATACACACACACACACGAAAACTTACACACACACGTCAAAACACACACACACACACACACAAACTTACACACACACACACACACACTACACACACACACACACACACACAAAAACTTACACATGCACACGAAAACTTACATGCACACAAAAACTTACATGCACACAAAAACCTACACACACACACACACACACACACACACACACACACACACACACGAAAACTCACACACACACGCCAAGACTTACACACACACAAAAACTTACACACACACACACACACACACAAACTTACACATGGACACAGAAAAACTCACACACACACGCACAAAAACTTACACACACACACACACACACACACACAACACTTCCACACACACACACACGAAAACTTACACACACACACAAAACTTACACACACAAACACACACACACACACACACACACACACACACACACAAACACACACACACACACACAAAACTTACACACACACACAAACTACACACACACACACACACACACACACACACACACGAAAACTACACACACACACAAAAACTTACACACACACACACTTACACACAAACAAACACACGAACACAAATAATCTATTAACAGAAATCTTACATGCAAACAAAAAATTATACACACACACACACACGAAAACATAAACCCACACGACAAAACAATCACACCCAAAAGAATATACAAACACACTCATACACACACACACACACAAAAACTTACACCCACACTCAAAAACTAACACACACACACACACAAAACTTACACACACACACACACACACACACACACAAACTAAAACACACAAACTAAAAAAAACTTACACACAAACAATAACACCAACGCACAAAAACTTACACACTCACAAAAAATTACACACACACACAAAAACTTACACACACACACACACACACGAAAACTTATGCACACACACGAAAACTACCATATCACAGTTACATTGTCTTAATTTTTCAAATTTAATTTTGAATTTCTATCGTGAAATTCAAGAGTTGGAATATTTCAGTAGTTACTTGCTGTGCTTTACCTTCTCACAGTTAAATACTCTTGATTTTTCGAAGTTCATTTTGAATTTCTGTCATGAAATGCAAGAGTTGGAAAATTGGGGTCTTAGTCCACCAGATCAGTATTGGGGACCCAGTCCACCACCCTGAACGGTGGAAATTCACTAGCTCAGAATTGGTGTCATAGTTCACCAGCCTGAATGGCGGAAATCCACTAGCTCAATATTGGGGTCTCAGTCCACCAGCCTGAATGGTGGAAATTCACTAGCTCAGAATTAGGGTCATAGTCCAACCAGCCTGAATGGTGGACATTCACTAGCTCAGAATTGGGGTCTTAGTCCACCAGCCTGAATGGTTGAAATTCACATTCGACGAGGTTACGTGCGCACACACACACATAGAGAGACGACTAACACACAGGGACAACACACACACAAAAAGACGACACCTAACCTTTTCCGGCGAGTATGGTTAGGTTAGGTTAGGCTAGATTAAGTTAGGTTAGGTTAAGTTAGGTTAGGTTAGCCCACGTACGCTTCACTTAGGTTAGCTTAGGTTAGGTGAGAGACAGGCAAAAAGTTAGGTGTATGATTAGGTTAGGTTAGGTTAGATTAAGTTAGGTTAGGTTAAGTTAGGTTAGGCTAGGTTAGCCTACGTACGCGCGCGTACGTAGGCTAACCTAGCCTAACCTAACTTAACCTAACCTAACTTAATCTAACCTAACCTAACCTAATCATACACCTAACTTTTTGCCTGTCTCTCACCTAACCTAAGCTAACCTAAGTGAAGCGTACGTGGGCTAACCTAACCTAACTTAACCTAACCTAACTTAATCTAGCCTAACCTAACCTAACCATACTCGCCGGAAAAGGTTAGGTGTCGTCTCTTTGTGTGTGTGTTGTCCCTGTGTGTTAGTCGTCTCTCTCTGTGTGTGTGTGCGCCCGTAACCTCGTCTAATGTGAATTTCAACCATTCAGGCTGGTGGACTATGACCCCAATTCTGAGCTAGTGAATTTCCACCGTTCAGGCTGGTGGACTAAGACCCTAAGTCTGAGCTAGTGAATGTCCACCATTCAGGCTGGTGGACTGAGACCACAATAGTGAGCTAGTGGATTTCCACCATTCAGGCTGGTGGAGTATGACCCCAATTCTGAGCTAGTGAATTTCCACCGTTCAGGCTGGTGGACTGGGTCCCCAATACTGAGCTGGTGGACTAACACCCCAATTTTGCAACTCTTGCATTTCATGACAGAAATTCAAAATTAACTTCGAAAAATCATGAGAATGTAACTGTGAGAAGGTAAAGCACAGCAAGTCACTACTGAAATATTCCAACTCTTGCATTTCACGATAGAAATTCAAAATGTAATTTGAAAAATTAAGACAATGTAACTGTGATATGGTAGTTTTCGTGTGTGTGCATAAGTTTTCGTGTTTGTGTGTGTGTGTAAGTTTTTGTGCGTGTGTGTAAGTTTTTGTGTGTGTGTAAGTTTTTGTGCTGTGTGTGTAATATTTTGTGTGTGCGTATGTTTTCGTGTGTGTGTGTAAGTTTGTGTGTGTGTGTGTGTGTGTATGTGTGTGTGTGTGTAATTTTTTGTGTGTGTGTGTGTGTAAGTTTTTGCGTGTGTGTGTTAGTTTTTTTGTGTGTGTGTGTGTAAGTTTTTGTTTGTCTAAGATTTTGTGTGTGTTTGTTTTGTAGTGTGTGTGTAAGTTTTAGTGTGTGTGTGTGTGTATAATTTTTTGTGTGCATGTAAGTTTTATTGTACATGTGTAAGTTTTTTTGTGTGTGTGTGTGTGTGTATGTGTGTTAGTTTTTGTGTGTGTGTGTAAGTTTTGGCGTGTGTGTGTCAGTTTTGGTGTGTGTGTGTGTAAGTTTTTGTGTGTGTGTGTGTAAGTTTTTGTGCGTGTGTGTAAGTTTTTTGTGTGTGTGTGTTTGTTTGTTTGTGTGTGTGTGTGTGTGTGTGTGTAAGTTTTTGTGTGTGTAAGTTTTGGTGTGTGTGTGTGTAAGTTTTCGTGTGTGTGTGTGTGTAAGTTTTGTGTGTGTGTGTGTGTGTGTAAGTTTCTGTTAGTGTGTCTGTGAGTTTTTTTGTGTTCATGTGTAATTTTTTGTGTTTGTGTGTGTGTGTGTGTGTGTTAGTGTTTGTGTGTGTGTTAGTTTTGGCGTGTGTGTGTTAGTTTTCGTGTGTGTGTGTGTGTGTGTGTGTGTGTGTGTGTGTGTGTGTGTGTGTAAGTTTTCGTGTGCATGTAAGTTTTTGTGTGCATGTAAGTTTTCGTGTGCATGTGTAAGTTTGTGTGTGTGTGTGTGTGTGTGTTTTTGTGTGTGTGTGTGTGTGAGTAAGTTTGTGTGTGTGTGTGTGTGTGTAAGTTTTGACGTGTGTGTGTAAGTTTTAGTGTGTGTGTGTGTTTGTTTTCTTGTGGATTTTTTTGTTTTTGTGTGTGTTTTAGTTTTTGCGTGTGTGTGTTTTTTTTCGTGTGTGTGTGTGTTAGTTTTGTGTATGTGTGTGTGTGTGTAAGTTTTTGTGCGTGTGTGTGTGTGAGTTTTTTTGTGTTCATGTGTAAGTTTGTGTGTGTATGTGTGTGTGTGTGTGTAAGTTTTTGTGTGTGTGTAAGTTTTGGAGTGTGTGTTTGTGAGTTTTCGTGTTTGTGTGTGTGTAAGTTTTGTGTGTGTGTGTGTGTGTAAGTTTTTGTGTGAATGTAAGTTTTTGTGTGCATGTAAGTTTTCGCGAGCATGTGTAAGTTTGTGTGTGTGTGTGTGTGTGTGTGTCAGTTTTTTTGTGTGTAAGTTTTTGCGTGTGTGTGTAAGTTTTCGTGTGTGTGTGTGTAAGTTTGTGTTTGTGTGTGTGGGTGTGTGTTTTAATTTTTGTGCATTTGTGTGTGAGTTTTTTTTTGTGTTTTTGTGTAAGTTTTTGTGTGTGTGTGTGTGTGTGTATGTTTTTGTGTGTGTGTATGTTTTGGTGTGTGTGTGTGAGTTTTCTTTTTTGTGTGTGTTGTTTTTAGTTTTGTGTGTGTTTGTTTGTGGGTGTGTAAGTTTGTGTGTGCTTGTTTGTTTTTGTGTACTTTTTTGTGGTTGTGTGCTTGTGTTAGTTTGTGTGTGTGTGTGTGTAAGTTTTAGTGTGTGTATAAGTTTTTGTGTCGTCTAATGTGAATTTCAACCATTCAGGCTGGTGGACTAAGACCATAATTCTGAGCTAGTGGATTTCCACCATTCAGGTTGGTGGACTGAGACCCCAATATTGAGTTAGTGAATTTCCACCGTTCAGGATGGTGGACTAAGACCCTAATTCTGAGATAGTGAATTTCCACCGTTCAGGCTGGTGTACTGGGACCCTAATACTGAGCTAGTGGATTTCCACCATTCAGGCTGGTGGACTAAGACCCTAATTTTCCAACTCTTGCTTTTCATGAAAGAAATTCAAAATGAACAAGCCTGAAATAGCAAACTAGTCATCCCAGACTATTGGTTTCAGACAACAAACACCAATGATGGACTAAGAATTCTAGCTCTGAAAAGTTCAAATAGCAAACTACACATCCCAAATCGTAATTTTCTGACAACACACACCTATGAAAGGCTATGAAACCTAGCTAATAAAAGCCGGAAATAGCAAATTAACCATCTAAAATCACAAGTTTCAGACAGCACTCACCTATGAATGGCTAAGAAATCCAGCTTGGAAAAGTCAAAAAATAGCAACCCACACATCCCAAATCATAGGTTTCAGACAACACATACCTATGAAAGACTAAGAAATCTAGCTTAGAAAAGCCCGAAATAGTAATTTACATATCCCAAATCCTAGGTTTCAGACAACACTCACCTAAGAACGGCTAAGAAACCTAGCTCAGAAAAGTCAAAAATAGCAAACTAGTCATCCCAAACTATAGGTTTCAGACAACAAACACCTATGAAAGGCTAAGAAATTCAGCTCAGAAAAGTCAAAAGTAGCAATCCACCCATCCCAAACCATAGGTTTCAGACAACACACACCTATGAAAGACTAAGAAATCCCACTCAGAAAAGCCCGAAATAGTAATTTACATATCCCAAATCATAGGTTTCAGACATCATTCACCTATGAAAGACTAAGAAACCTAGCTCTGAAAAGTCCTGAAATAGCGAAACTATTCATCCCAAACTAGAAGTTTCAGACAACAAACGCACATATGACAGGACTAAGAAATCATAGCTCTGAAAAGTTCAAAATAGCAAACTATACCATCCTAAATCATAAGTTTCAGACAACGCATACCTATGAAAGGCTAAGAAATCCTAGCTCAGAAAAGACAAAAAATAGCAAACCACTCATCCCAAATCATAGGTTTCAGTCAACACACACCTAGGAAAGACTAAGAAATCCAACTCAGAAAAGTCAAAAATAGCAAACTACATATCCCAAATCATAAGTTTCACTCAACACATCACCAACGAAAGGCTAAGAAACCTTAGCTCATAAAAGCCTGAAATAGCAAACTACTCATCCCAAACTATTGGTTTCAGACAACATTCACCTAGGAAATGACTAGAAAACCTTAGCTCAGAAAAGCCTGAAATAGCAAACTACACATCCCAAATCATAATTTTCTGACAAGCACATACCTATGAAAGGCTAAGAAACCTAGCTCAGAAAAGTCGAAAATAGCAAACTACACATCCCAAACTCATAGGTTTCAGACATCACACACCTATGAAAGACTAAGAAATCCAACTCAGAAAAGCCCGAAAGTAGTAATTTACATATCCCAAATCATAAGTTTCATAGACAGCATTCACCTACGAAATACTAAGAAACCTCAGCTCAGAAAAGTCTGAAATAGCCAATCTACATCATCCCAAACTCGATTAGTTTCAGACAACAAACACCTATGAGATGACTAGAGAATCCTAGCTCATGAAAAGTCCTGAAATAGCAAACTATACCTCCCAAATCATAATTTTCTGAAAGGACACACCTATGAAAGGCTAAGAAATCTAGCTCAGAAAAGTCAAAAATAGCAAATTAACCATCCCAAATCATAGGTTTCAGTCAACACACACCTACGAATGGCTAAGAAATCCTGCTCAGAAAAGTCAAAAAATAGCAACCCACACATCCCAAATCATAGGTTTCAGACACCACACACCTACGAAAGACTAAGAAATCCGGTTATGAAAAGTTAGAAAGGGAAATTACATAGCCCAAATCCTAGGTTTCAGACATCACGCACCTATGAAAGACTAAGAAATCTAACTCAGAAAAGCCCGAAATAGTAATTTACATATCCCAAATCATAAGTTTCAGACAGCATTCACCTACGAAATACTAAGAAACCTTAGCTCAGAAAAGTCTGAAATAGCCAACTACTCATCCCAAACTCGAAGTTTCAGACAACAAACACCTATGAGTGACTAAGAAACCTAGCTCTGAAAAGTCCAAAAAGCAAACTATACCTCCCAAATCATAATTTTCTGAAAGGACACACATATGAAAGGCTAAGAAATCTAGCTCAGAAAAGTCAAAAATAGCAAACTAGTCATCCCAAACTATAGGTTTCAGACAACAAACACCTATGAAAGGCTAAGAAATCCAGCTCAGACAAGTCAAAAGTAGCAATCCACCCATCCCAAATCATAGGTTTCATAGAACACACGCCTATGAAAGACTAAGAAATCCAGCTCAGAAAAGTCAAAAATAGCAAACTACATATCCCAAATCATCGGTTTCAGTCCACACACACCAACGAAAGACTAAGAAACCTAGCTCAGAAAAGTCAAAAATAGCAAACTATTCATCCCAAACTATTGGTTTCAGACAACATTCACCTATGAAATACTAGAAAACCTTAGCTCAGAAAAGTCTGAAATAGCAACCTATACATCCCAAATCATAATTTTCTGACAACGCCTACCTATGAAAGGCTAAGAAATCCAGCTCAGAAAAGTCGAAAATAGCAAACTACACATCCCAAATCATAGGTTTCAGACACCACACACCTATGAAAGACTAAGAAATCCAACTCAGAAAAGTCAAAAATAGCAAACTACATATCCCAAATCATAAGTTTCACTCAACACACACCAACGAAAGGCTAAGAAACCTAGCTCATAAAAGCCTGAAATAGCAAACTACTCATCCCAAACTATTGGTTTCAGACAACATTCACCTAGGAAATACTAGGAAACCTTAGCTCAGAAAAGCCTGAAGTAGCAAACTACACATCCCAAATGATAGGTTTCAGACAACACACATCAACGAAAGACGGGTGCTCGGGGAGAGCCTTTGAGGGTCTGTGGGTCCCTTGAGGGTCGGTGGTCCTTTGGGAGCTCGGGGGACCTTTGGGGACTGGTGGCTGGGCTTTGGGGGTCCGGGGATGGCATTTGGGGGTCTGGGTAGGCCTTTGGGGCGCCGGGAGGGCCTTTGGGTGCCTGGGGGGCCTTTGGGGCAAGGTAGGGCCTTTGGGACCCCGTTGGTCCTTTGGGAGCCCGGGGGACCTTTGAGGACCAGGGGAGGGCCTTTGGGGCAGTTGGGGACCGGTGGAGGACCTTTGGGACCCCGTTGGTCCTTTGGGAGCTCGATGGGCCTTTGGGGGGGCCGGGGATGGCCTTTGGGGGTCTGGGCGGGCCTTTGGGGGCGCCGGTGGACCTTTGGGGGCCAGGGGAGGGTCTTTGGGGGTCCGGGGGGCCAGTTGGGAGCCTGGGGGACATTTGGGGACCGGTGGAGGACCTTTGGAACCCTGTTGGCCTTTTGGGAACTCGATGGGCCTTTGGGGGACCGGTGGAGGGCCTTTGGGGGTTTGGGGGGCTTTGAGGATTGGGGGCTTCCTTCGGGGTTGGGGTAGGAGGATTGGAACCCTTTGGGGTTGGGTTAGAGGACCTCACAACACTGTTCAAATGAAACTTGTGTATTATAACGACCACACTCAAAACCTCCTCCAAAATCTCTTCAAAAATCTTCTTTTAAAATGTCTCTATCTGTTTCGCCGAAATAGTTCCATAACCTGTCTAAAACGGTTTCGCCCAAATAATCACTAAACGTAAATTCAGCGTGTTCCTTTGTTATTGGCATCTCTGTGCTAACGCATTTCAAATTAATAGGAAACCTTCTCACGCGCTAAAACAATTCATCGCTAAGATGTTTCTTGCCTAATTGTTTCCATGGCCTTTGGTTATTAATATCCTTTGGAGTTCGACCAAAAGAGTTGTTCCCGAGGCAAAGAAATTAATGACTTGGATCTATTCCTGGAGAAATGTTTCTAGGCGGAAATTTTTAAAGTCTGACAGATGATGTCATTGATTGATTGATCTGTCAAGAAAGGGAAAAATTAATTTGTTGTTTCTAAGGGGAATTATTGATTCACGATAGGTGAATTGAGGTCGACAGCATAGGTGTTCCAAATTCCGGGAAACTCATAACATTGCCTAGAGCAATAACAACAAATACTATTTCCGGATCTTAACATCTGCCTCGAACAGGAAGGAAGTGTCATTAACTGTTTCTCGGAACCTCATAACATCTGGCTCGAATAACAGTATCAAATACTATTTCCGGATCTTAACATCTGCCTCGAACAGGAAGGAAATGTCATTAACTTTGCTTCGAACGACAACAACATCTGGCTCGAATAACAACAACAAGAAGGAAGTGTCATTAACTGTTTCTCGGAACCTCATAACATCTGGTTCGAATAACAATAACAAATACTATTTCTGGATCATAACATCTGCCTCGAACAGGAAGGAATTGTCATTAACTTTACTTCGAACGACAACAACATTGACCCCATTAACCACGTGTTCTCCCTAATGACTCTGTTCAAAACAACAACAACATTGACCTTGGCATTTTGCCTCGGAAACAATAACAACAACATTGACATTCGCTGAGGACGTGCCAAAAACACACCTGGTGAAAGAGGTCATTGACCCCATTACGCAATCATTCTCCCTAATGACTCTATGCCCTTATTTGGGGTGCAAAAAAAGTTGTAGGTGGCAGCAGGGGTGAGGGATCGGAGTCGGACCCCCCTCTCTACTGACCACATTGCTATTATAAATTTTAAGCTTTAACTTCTGGGAATATTTATTATTTCTCCAAACATTTCTAAGGTAGCTGAAAGCAGACCCAGCCAATGTTATTCGGCACAGTATTTCTCTTTCGGAATTGGTATCTTGGGTAAGAATGCTGCCGAGATACTTGAACTCTCTCACTTCCTCAATTTCCTCGTTGTTAACCAAAAGTCCTTCGGCTAAGTCAGGTATGACTGCATTTGACATTGATTTGGTCTTGTTAGCATTTATGGAGAGTCTGACAGCATTTGCCATACGACGAGTTCATTAATGTTGCGTTGCATATCTTCTGGGTCGTGGGTAATAAGGACAACATCGTCAGCAAAATAACCATCGTCGGGTTCTCTCAGTGGATTTAAATGTAGACTACCACTAAAACTGCATTCACGGAGAACAAAATCAATCACTATGGAAAACAGTAATGGTGATAGAATGCAGCCCTTCCTTACACCTGACTGAACAAAAAACAACTCCGTTAGGCCACCCTCTGTCTTTACTGCGCACATGATATCATGATATAGCGCTCTAATTATATTTACAATTTTGGTCGGAATTCCATAATGCACTAAAATCTTCCACATGGTTCCGTGATGTATCGAGTGGAAGACTTTGAGAAAATCTATAAATACTAAATGTAGCTGAACTTGCCATTCATTGGACTCATCCAACAGGACTCTCAGGATAAATATCAGGTCACAACATGATCTATCCTGGCGGAATTCGTGCTGCTCATCTGTCAGAACTTTCTCCACTTTACTTTGAATCCCGTTAAGAATTATTTGGCACAGGACTTTGCTGCCAACAGACTGTAAAGCAATACCTCTCCAATAATCACACTTAGTCTTTTGTCCCTTTTTGAAGAGTCTTACAATTACTGCCTTCGACCATTCACTAGGGACTTTTTCTTCATCCCAAACACGGGAAAGAAGTTCAAATATGGGTTCGGCTAGGGCGTTTCTACCGTACTTCAGTAATTCTGGTGATGTGCCATGATTGCCTGCAGCCTTTCCGTTTTTCAAAGTCTTTAGGGCCTCCTTGACTTCACTAAACAAGAGAGGACCGGAACATATTCCGAGATCAACCAGTGGTTCTTCAGGGATATTTGAAGTAGTTGTTAGAGGTATCTGATTTAGTACCTCACTAAAATACTCCTTCCTGCATCAGACTATGTCATCAGTCTGGGTTAATAAAATGCCATCTTTGCTTTTAACTTTCTTTCTTCTTCCTGTTGTAGCCCACAACTTCTTGTGCGACCTCTTACACGGTTTCTGCAATTTTTTCCCACTGACTATCAAGCAACACTTCGTCCCTTAGAAGGGAAAACTTGTTTGACAAAGCAGTAGTATACTTTTGCAATACGTTCGGGTCCTGCAATTTCGTCAAATTGAAGGTTTTCACTGGCCGCTGGGGCTTTGTCACAGTTTTTAGTTTCAGCTTGAACTTGGCAACAACAAGTTGGTGATCGGAATAGCAGTCGGCACCTCGGAAGGTTCTAACATCCTCTAGACATCGTCGCCTGCGCCTCGCAATTAGGATATGGTCTATTTCATTTCGTGTTACACCATCAGGTGAGTTCCAAGTATACTTGTGAAACTGTTTATGTGGAAACCATGTTGCGCCGACGATAAGTTCATGAGTAGCACAAAAATCGATTAGTCGCACACCATTGTCATTAATTTCCCCCAGTCCATGTTTACCGAGGATAGTTGGGGCTTAAGAAGCATCACCTCCAACTTTAGCATTAAAGTCCCCACACACAGTCACAATATCATGACGATGCGTTTTTGCAACAACATTCAATAACGCGCGATAAAAGTCATCTTTGGTTTGATCACTGGCGTCATTCGTTGGGGTGTACACTATAATAACTGTCAATTTGGCCTGTGAAGTGGCGAAACGGGCACGAAGAATCCACTCACTAATTGGTTCCCAATCCACTAGGCATTTTTTGGCCCGATTACTTAGTGCCATTGCGACACCTGCTTCTTTTCTAGTCTCAATTCCGGAACACAAGATGTGGCAAATCTCAGTTTTCAAAGTCCCAAAACCAGTAAGCCTGGTCTCAGAAATTCCAGCTATGTCAATACGGAACTTATCAAGGGTTCTCATAACACTGTTGAGTTTTCCTGGCTGTGTTTCTTGATTAACTGTTCTAA
Source organism: Artemia sp. Qi Xiang Cuo (assembly GCF_049724085.1). Classification (NCBI taxonomy): domain Eukaryota; kingdom Metazoa; phylum Arthropoda; class Branchiopoda; order Anostraca; family Artemiidae; genus Artemia; species Artemia sp. Qi Xiang Cuo. Next base: position 22,250,203 of record NC_142799.1, read on the forward strand.
CATTCCAGTATCCAATACGAAAACACTCGGCCGTTTTCAAGAATCGTGTCCGGGGGCGTGCATTAGTCGTCATCACAGAAGAAGAAGAAGTCAATCCGAGGCTAGCTGCTGCTGTTTCTTGAGTAATCAGTTTTTACGGTGGCGGGTTACTAGCCCACCGACCAACCAACGAATTGGAACAAAGTGGTCAGCTTAGATTAGTATAAGCAGGGGTACCGCGAGCTGGTTGCTGACCACCGCTCCTCCTCCATCTCAATCTATTAAAAAAAAGAAGAAAAATACTTCCAGTAATTCATTGCAATTTGCCTACCTAAAAGTTTCCCCCTTTTCATATTTCACTCGTATACAGTTTTACTTCTCTCTTCTTCCCTCAGTTTTCTTCTCCTTCTCCTACTCCCTTGTCCTTCTTATCTCTACAACTTTATGCCGCTTCCCTGACAGTTTTTTTCTTTACCAGGCAGAGTGACCTTGAAAATCTATATGTTTTATTTAGGCCGTTAGCTTTGAGCCTTGACCTAGAGAATATCTCTTCTTATATTTCCAGTCAAAACCAATTGATGCTGTCTCCTTACGCTCAAACTCAACAACGGTGGCATATGGACACAAACTCACTAATGGAAGTAGACCAGCTGGACAAAAAATCGTTGTTTCAAGATCAAGGTAGTCAATACGGGTTTTGGGGAAATAAATAAATGCAAGTAAACTAGCAAATCCTTCGTATGCTTTTATAAATTGGAAGTTAAAAATTCCCATTTTTTACATAAAAATAAAAAAATTTAATTTTCACTGGAAGTAAAAATAGTCCTAAAAATTTCCACAATCTCTTTCCTTTTGCATATGATTAAAATAAAGAGTTTAGCTTTCTAATAGACGCTTTATTGATTCAGACTAGAAAAAACTAGACGAAAATTGTGCCTAACATATTTTTTTTTTTTTTTAGTCTATTTACTTTCATTATCGCAAGGACCAACAATAAACACAATTTCTTTGATATAATTGTCCTATTCTAATAGATAGATAGATAGATAGATAGATAGATAGGTTTATTTTCCATATATCAGTAAAATAATTACATAACAATCTACAAATCCCCACAAAGGCTCCATGGCCTGTAGGAGGGGGATTATGAAAATATCAAATAAACATTAAACATTTAAACGCTTAAGATTTAAACAATATAGACATAACATTAATATTTAAACATATAATATTAAAAAAAAAAAAAAAAAAAAAAAAAAAAAAAAAAAAAAAAAAATTACGGTTCACTAAATAAAATTTATCAAACTACATTTAATAATAACATCTAAAAAAAAAAAAAAAAAAAAAAAAAAAAAAAAAAACTTGGCAGCAGAAAAAAGCAAAGAAAATTAATCACACGAAAACAAATATTTTTTTACTAGTCTTTTGAAGGTGCCAAACGAGTGGCATTCTCGAGCCGAATCGGGAAGGGTGTTCCATGTCAAATGACACGCAACAAGAGGATTAAAATCGAATCTTATTGTTGGTGTATGGGGAATTTGAATATTTAGAGAACTACGGAGTTGATCATTTGACCGATCAGATACAAAAGAAGACGTAAACCTAAGCGACCTAGGAATATCGCCATGGAGCTGAAGAAAAGCGAAAGACGCACAGAAAAGAATATAAAGTTTTTTAATATCAAGTAACGGTTTAGTTGCCGAACGATTTACATCCTGGATAAGATTTATAGCTTTATCACAAATATTTGAAAGCGATTTGAGAAAAGAAGGGAAAGTAGACATCCATATGACTGAACAATAGGAAACATAAGAATGAATTAAGCTATGAAATAGGATTTTTAGAATTGGTCCTGGAAAGATATGCTTTAGTTTTCTTAGAATACCGAGGTTTCTGCATACCTTCATTTTAATCAAATCAATATGGTGTTTGAAAGATAAATTTTCATCTAGGAGGATACCTAGGAAACGGTCAAGGCCATCCTTTGGTCTACTAATAAAGCCTTTGGATATATGAATTTCAGATAATTGAGGGCAAGCCTGGGATATACGAGAAAAAACTAAAAAACTAGTTTTAGAAACATTTAAGGCAAGAAAGTTAGCATCAAACCAAATTGAAACTCTTTCAAAGCGGTCCACTAACTTTGTACGAACTTCATCCTCTGTTCTCCCAGAAGTAATAAGGGTGGTATCATCGGTAAAAGTAACAAGAGAATCCGAGGTATGCAAACTATAATTATGGGTAAGGGAGACTGTTGGATGACATAGACGACAGCAATAAAGATAATTTTTATTTCCAACTTCAAAATTTATGTCATGTATTCAAACAAAAAACAGTAACGGACCTAAAACTGACCCTTGAGGCACCCCCTGGTCAACACTTGATGGTGATTGAAAAAATAGATCAACAGAAATTATTCTACCAGACAAGAAATACTTGACCCAATAAAACGCACTACCTCTTACGCCAAAATGAGGAAGTGTAAAAAGAAGAACACTCTGGGTTAAAGAATGAAAGGCTTTACGAACATCCAGAAACAAAGCAGCAGGAATCAAATAGGAGTCTATGACAGAGTAAAAATAATTCAGTAAAACCGCACAAGCATGCTCAGTCGAATGATTTGCTCGAAAACAAAATTGAAAATCGTGAAAAATATCTTTAGAAGTAAGAAAATGATTAAGACGAGAAAGCATCGCCTTCTCAAATATTTTGCTAAGTACAGACAACAAAGAAATTGGCCGATAGTTGACTGGATCATTTCGTGTCCCCCTCTTATATAATATGATGACTCGAGCACGCTTGAGACTACTCGGGAAAATACCATGCTGAAAGGAGAGGTTAATAAGCTTTGTTAAGGGAGAAATAATCGAAGGAAGTATGAACTTAATTACTTTAGTAGGAATATTATCAGGGCCAGACGACGAAGAATTTTTCAAGCCAAAAACAATTTTGGTAATTTCTTTCTCTGTCGGTGGTTCCAAAAACATTGACTTCGTGCAAGGTGGCCCAAGATAAGACCTGAAGTTGAATCCTGACGGAGAAGAACCAACAGCCGAAGCGGTCCTTTTACCAATATCCGCAAAATATGAAGTAAATGCATCTTGAACATTCAGTTCACCTTCGATGATTTTGCCATCAAGATCCAAAAAGAAGGGGCTGATGGAGAATGAAAAGAGGGCCTAAGCACAGAATTTATAACCTGCCAAGTTTTTCGTATATCTTTACCACAATCTGAAAAACAATTAAAATAATCCTGGGACTTGGCCTTTCGACAAACAGAATTATAAATATTCCTATAAATTTTAAATCGCTGAAAGCAGATAGCTTTCATTGAAGGGCTAGCAGACTTAAAGGCCCTCCAGAGATTATTTTTTCTCCTACAACTCCTAAGGAGAGCAGGGGTCATCCAAGGATTTAGAGGAAAAGTATTGTTAGACTTACGATTAGAAGGTGAAACAGAACAAATATCAAGAACAGCATCTTTAATATAGTCATAAACAGTATCAAATAAATTACAAAAGTCAGAATCACTCTCAAAACCACCCCAAGAAATTTCTGCCAATCTTGACCTAAGAAGCATCAATTCCACTTCACCAAACCTAAAAGGCCTCTTACCAGACTCAAAAGTCCTCTCAATAGTCAGTTTATTAAAACAGTGTCTAGAGTAAACAGGGAAATGATCGGAAATGTCGCTCACTAAAACGCAATTTTGGATCAAGGTGGCCGTACAGACAATATTGTCAATCAGCGATGACGTACTCTTTGTTATGCGAGATGGGATACATACAGAAGGTAAAGTACCCGCGACAAACATGGACGACAGAAAAGCCAAAGATGCAGACAACCTTATATCTATCAAATTTATATTAAAATCCCCCATATTGATTGAATCAGTCGACTGTTTTAGGATAGTATCCAGTATATCATTAAGGGTGTGTAGAAACAATGGAATAAAGCCACTAGGAGATCGATAAATAATATCAACAATTAAGTCCTTACCTCTACATTTAATGTCTACAAAAAGTGACTCAAAGACACCTTCGATATTTTTGGATAAGACCATTCTAAGAGAATATGGGATACTATTAGAAATATACAAAGCAAGACCACCCTTCGGCATCTTTTGTTGATTCAGTTGTTCCATTTTATTACCAGGAAAATCCAAAAGCAAATCATTTTTAGAATCTAAAAAGTCTTGCATAAAACAACAACGGCAGGTAGCCCATCAAACAATCTGTTTTAGATGGTCTATTTAAGAACAAAGACTCCATGCCCTGTAAATGACAAGACAGCAAATAACAAGCTTGTTATTTGCTGTCTTGTCATTTACAGGGCATGGAGCCTTTATGGAGATCAGTGTCGGTTATTTGTCGCGCTTTTTTTGGACTTTTTCTTAGAATACATCTCATCTGATCTTTATCGTTAAATGCCAACACCCCCGACATCAATTTTTTTTCGTTATTTCCACCATGCAAGTATCAGTTTTATATTTTAATTAAATAAAAAAAAACAATTTTTTTAAACTGAAAGTAAGGAGTGACGTCAAAACTTAAAACGAACAGAAATTATTCCGTATATGAAAGGGGCTGTCCCCTCCTCAGTGCCTCACTCTTTACGCTAAAGTTTTTTATTGTTTTAAAAACTTAAGTTGTGAGACAGAGTCAAACTTTATCCTAAAGAGCGAGGCGTTGAGGAGGGAACAGCCCCTTTCATATGCGGAATAATTTCTGTTCGTTTAAAGTTTTAATGTCGCTCCTTACGTTCAGTTTAAAAAACTTGTTTTTTTTATTTAATTTCTGATTGTTTTTTAGTTAATGCAGCTTTTATTTTAAAATGCAAAATTCCACATTTTTGCTGATAGGAGTTTGAAGCTTCTTTAATAATGTTCTTTGCTAAGCTGAATCTGATGGTGGGATTTTTGTTAAAGTTAATTAAAAAAATTTGCAATTAAAACAAAGTTTTATTGTTTAACAGAAATTGAGTTGTGAGAAAGTCAAACTTTAGCGTAAAGAGCGAGGCGTTGAGGGGGGGGACAGTCTCTTTCATATACGGAATAATTTCTGTTCGTTTTAATTTTTAACGTCGTTCCTTACTTTAAATTAAAAACTTGTTTTTTTGTATTTTATTTGTGAACGTTTCTGAATTAATGCAGGTTTTTATTTTGGCTCACCGTGCATGAATAATTAAAACGAAATCTGCATATTAATTTTATATTTATTTGGTTAAATGGCTTTCTTGAAACTTGTTGAATTTTATTTACGAACGTTTTTATTAGTAATAAATATACGTAACTTACGAATTAAATTACGTAACGAACTTCTATATTCATATATTTGTAATACGTATATTAGGGGGTTTTCCCCCTAGTTAATACCTTTCTCTTTAAACTAAAGTTCGAATTTTGTTCCAATTCTTTAAAAATGACCCCTTAATCACAAAGGCCGTTAATTAGAATAAATAGCTCTTATGAAAGTACTAAAAAATCTTTGGCTTAAAGAGCGAGGCATTGACTAGAAGGTGAACCAATCATATAGCTAATATTGTTTTGTTCGTTTTAAGTTTTGATGTTGCTCCTTACTTTCAGTTGAAAAACTTGTTTTTTATATTTAATTTCTGATTTAAAAAAAAAATAATGATGGGAAATCCGGCGCCCCCTTCATAGCAATGTCCCTTCCTCCATGAAAACTTCCTTCATGAGAATATCCTCCCATATAACCCCGAACCCCCCCCCCCCCCCCCTACCAGAAAAAATTTCCCCTGAAAACTTCTGTATACTTCCCAATAACCAATACAATATTTTAACATTGGGTAAATTTCATAACTTTAAGCCCTTCCCCTGGGGGTGTTGAGGGATTAAGTCACCCTAAAAGACATGGTTATAATATTTTCGACCATGCTGAACAAAGTGGCTATCTCAAAATTTTGATCGGGTGACTTTGGGGAAAAAATGAGCGTGGGAGGGGGCCTAGTTGCCCTCCATTTTTTTTGTCACTTAAAAAGGGCGCTAGAACTTTTAATTTCCGTTCAAATGAGCCCTCCCACGATATTCTAGGACCACTGGGTCGATACGATCACCCCCGGGAAAAAGAAAAAGAAAAACAAATAAACACGCATCCGTGATCTTTTTTCTGGCAAAAAATGGAAAATTCCACATTTTGTATATAGGAGCTTGAAACCTTTACAGTAGGGTTCTCTGATACACTGAATATGATGGTGTGATTTTCATTAAGGTTCTATAACTTTCAAGGGGTCTTTCTCCCTTTTTTCGAAAATCGACCAAATTTTCTCAGGCTTGTAACTTTTGATAGGTAAGATTAAACTTGATGAAACATATATTTGAAATCAAAATTAAAATCTGATTCTTTTGACGTATTTATTGGTATCAAACTTCCGTTTTTGAGTTTCAGTTACAATTGAGCCGGGTCGCTCCTTACAGTTCGTTACCACGAACTGTTTGATTACCACTGGCGATTAAAGCATTTTATTTTTTTATTCGTTTTTCTATTCCAGTTTGTTAATACTATGCCGAAAATATATCTTACACATTTTTAATTTATTTACTTTCTTCATCGCAAGAATAAGTAAGATTAAGAATATCCTTGATCCATCTCTTTTACAAAGAGTTATATTCAAACAGTTCGTGGTAACGAACTGTAAGTAAGGAGCGACCCAGCTCAATGGTAACCAAAACTCTAAAAAACGGAATTTTAATACCAATAGATACATCAAAAGAATCAGATTTTAATTTTGATTTCAAATATATAAGTTTCATCAAGTTTAATCTTACCCATCAAAAGTTACGCGCCTGAGAAAATTTGGCTGATTTTCAAAAAAAGGGGGAAAGACCCCCTAAAAGTTGTAGAACCTTAATGAAAATCACACCATCATATTCAGCGTATCAGAGAACCCTACTGTAGAGGTTTCAAGCTCCTATCTACAAAAATGTGGAATTTTCCATCTTTTGCCAGAAGAAAGATCACGGATGCGTGTTTATTTGTTTTTTTGTTTGTTGTTTTTTTTCCCCAGGGGTGATCGTATCGACCCAGTGGTCCTAAAATATCGTGGGAGGGCTCATTGAAACGGAAATTAAAAGTTCTAGTGCCCTTTTTAAGTGACCAAATAAATGGAGGGCAACTAGGCCTCCTCCCACGCTCATTTTTTTCCCAAAGTCAGCCGATCAAAATTTTGAGATAGCCATTTTGTTCAGCATGGTCTAAAATATTATAACTATGTCTTTTAGGATGACTTGATCCCTTGAAGCCCCCAGGGGGAGGGCTGAAAGTTATGAACTTTACCCAATGTTAACATATAGTATTGGTTATTGGGACCCGGCTCAATGGTAACCGAAACTCTAGAAAACGGTATTTTGATACAAATAGATACATAAGAAGAATCAAATTTTAATGCTGATTTCAAATATATAAGTTTCATCTAGTTTAATCCTACCCATCAAAAGTTACGCGCCTGAGAAAATTTGGCTGATGTTCAAAAAAAGGGGGAAAGACCCCCTAAAAATTATAGAACCTTAATGAAAATCATACCATCATATTCCGCGTATCAGAGAACCCTACTGTAGAGGTTTCAAGCTCCTATCTACAAAAATGTGGAATTTTGTATTTTTTGCTAGAAGAAAGATCACGGGTGCGTGTTTATTTTTTTTGTTTTTTTTTCCCCAGGGGTGATCGTATCGACCCAGTGGTCCTAGAATATCGTGGGAGGGCTCATTAGAATGGAAATTAAAAGTTCTAGTGCCCTTTTTAAGTGACCAAAAAAATGGAGGGCAACTAGGCCCCCTCCCACGATAATTTTTTTCCCAAAGTCACCTACTCAAAATTTTGAGATAGCCATTTTGTTTAGTATGTTCGAAAATATTATAAGTATTTCTTTTAGGATGACTTAATCCCCCGAAGTTCCCGGGAGGAGGGCTGAAAGTTATGAACTTTACCCAATGTTAACATATAGTATTGGTTATTGGGAAGTATACAGTACAGATGTTTTCAGGGGAGATATTTCCTGGTTGTGGGGGGGGGGTGGGGGGTTATGTAGGAGGATTTTTCCATGAAGGAAGTTTTCATGGGGGAAGGGACATTGCTATGAAGAGGACACCGGACTTCCCAGCATTATTTAAAAAAAGATCAGAAATTAAATATAAAAAAACAAGTTTTTCAACTGCAACAGCAGCAACATCAAAACTTTAAACGAACAGAAAATATTACATATATGATTGGGTTCACCCCCTAGTCAATACCTCACTCTTTAAGCCAGAGATTTTTTAGTACTTTCATAAGAGCTATTTATTCTAATTACCGGCCTTTGTTGATTAAGCGGTCATTTTTAAAGAATTGGAACAAAATTCGAACTTTAGCTTAAAGACCAAGGTGTTGACTGGGGGGCGAGCCTCCTAATATTCGTATTAAAAATCTATTAATATAGAAGCTTGATACTGAAGTTAATTCGTAAGTTATGTATATTTATTACTGATAAAAATGTTCGTAATTAAAATTAAACAAGTTTCGAGAAAGCCATTTAACTAAATAAAAGTAAATTAATATGAAAATTTTGTTTTAATTATTCATGTACTGTGAGCCAAGATCAAAACCTGCATTTATACAAAAACGTTCAAAAATTAAATAAAAAAAACAAGTTTTTTTAACTGAAAGTAAGGAGCGACATTACTTAAAACGAACAGAAATTATTCCGTATGTGAAAGGGGCTGTCCCCGCCACACCGCCTCGCTCTTTACGATAAAGGTTGACTTTGTCATAACTTTTTTTTTAAAAAATAAAAAAATTTAGCGTAAAGAGCTAGGCGTTGAGGAGGAGACAGTCCCTTTCATATACGGAATAATTTCTGTTCGTTTTAAGTTTTAATGTCGCTCCTTACTTTCAGTTAAAAAAAAACTTGTTTTTTTATTCAATCTATATTAAACTGACAAGGCACATTTTTTTTAGTAAATTCATATGAATTTTTTTTCAGTAAAGTACAAATTATATTCCGGCTTTTCGAAAGCATAGGGTTTAGAACCCAACTCAGATTATTTTTGCTCGTTTTGAGTTTGACTCTGTTATTTATTTTAATCTCTGTTTGTTTTGGGTTTCACTTATTTATTGATACTGATTTGTTATAGTTGTACGCTTGGTAGATTATTTGATACTATTTTTGTTCATTTTTGGTTTAATGGAGTTCTTTATTTTTTTTTTAAATATATTTTGTGCAAGAAAGTTTTTTGATTAATTTCTGTTCGCTTTATATTGACATAGTCTTTTTCAGGGAGAAAAACTGAGCCTCTTCTGAAGTTAAAAATCAATCCCTTCCATAAAAAATTGGATACCCCCTGGGCATAACTTACAACCCTTGCCCCTAATCTCTGGATTTGTTTCAACCCCAAAAGCCTTGTTATACGATATTTAGACTATTTTGAATAGAATGGCTGTTTCAAAATTTCGATTAGATGCATTTCGGGACAATACGACGTGTGTGTAGGGGGGAGTGGGTAAATATCCTCTGATCACTTTGACTCTTAAAAAGAGCACTAGAGTGTCTTATTACCAACCCAATGAGCCCCCTCCGAATTTTATATGACCACACTATCTTTAAAAATCCTATATGTCCCCAGGGCATAACTTAAAACTCTTGGCCTGTGGGCTAGGGGGATTTGTTATCTTCAAAGACATAATTTCCAGACCTTTCTGATAGGCTGAACAAAACAGCTATATACGAATTTTGATTGGAAGGTTTTGGGGAAATGAAACGCGTAGGGGGGGGGGGGCATTTGTCGTCTGATCACTTTCTATTAACAAAAAAAGGTATTAGTCCTCTCAGTATCCAATCGAATGAGCTCTTTTTGAAGCTTCTACGACGAAACTTTCTATAAAAACCTTATATGCTCCAAGGGCATAACTTACGACCCTTGTCCTGAGGGCTATGGGGGGAGGGTTGTCATCCTCAAAGAGATAATTTCCAGACCTTTCAACTATGTTGAAAAAAATGACCATATCAAAATGTTGATCGTAAACGTTTGGGGAAATGATTGGCATGGGGGGGGGATTCTCCCTTTGATTATTTTCAACTATTAAAAAGAGCAATAGCCCTCTCAATTTCCAATTGAGTCCTTTTTGAAGTTTTTACGATAAAAATTCCATAAGAACATTATATGCCCCCAGGGCATAACCTACAACCTTAACCCTGAGGGCTGTGAGGGGGGTTGTCATACTCAAAGACATAATTTCTGGACCCTTCAACTGCGTTCAACAAAATGGCTATATCAAAATGTTGATCGGAAGTGTTTGGGGAAATGATGGGCATGGGGGGGAGGGGGCAATCGCCCTCCGATCACTTTTGACTATTATTATGGGCACTAGCCCTCTCAATCCCCAATTGAATGAGTACTTTTTGAAGTTTCTACGACAACACTGGCAAAGACTAATACTGAAACTTTACTGAAAAAAATCGTTTTAAATGTTTTCACTTTTATAACTTTAAGAAATCAAAAATTAATTAAAATTTTAAGGAATAAATATCAGCATATGTATATTAAACTGACAAGGCAAATTTTTTTCAGTAAATTCATTTGGATTTTTTCAGTAAAGTACAAGTTATATTCTGGCTTTTAGAAAGTATAGGATTTGGAACCCTACTCAGATTAATTTCTGCTCGTTTTGAGTTTGACTTATTTTAATTTCTGTTTGTTTTGGGTTTCATTTATTTATTGATACTGATTTGTAGTAGTTGTGCTTGGTAGATCATTTGATTCTATTTTTGTTCATTTTTGGTTTAATGGAGTTCCTTAGTTTTTTTCTTGAAAAAGTTTTTTCGTGCAAAAAGTTTTTTTGATTAAAAATTCCCCATCCAATCGCTCATTCAGTTGGAAATTGAATGGTGGGCTCACACACCCACCATTTTCCTGAACAGATTCAATAAAAAATTTGAGATAGCCATTTTATTAAACGTAGTTCAAAGATCATAAAGATCAAAAATGACCATATCAAAATGTTGATCGTAAACGTTTGGGGAAATGATTGGCATGGGGGGGGGGATTCTCCCTTTGATTATTTTCAACTATTAAAAAGAGCAATAGCCCTCTCAATTTCCAATTGAGTCCTTTTTGAAGTTTTTACGATAAAAATTCCATAAGAACATTATATGCCCCCAGGGCATAACTTACAACCTTAGCCCTGAGGGCTTTCAGTGGGTCGTCATACTCAAAAACATAATTTCCGTACCCATCAACTACGTTCAACAAAATGGCTATATCAAAATGTTGATCGGAAGTGTTTGGGGAAATGATGGGCATGGGGGGGGGGAGGGGGCCATTGGTCCTCCGATCACTTTTGACTATTAATAAGGGCACTAGCCCTCTCAATTCCCAATTGAATAAGTACTTTTTGAAGTTTCTACGACAACACTGGCAAAGACTAATACTGAAACTTTACTGAAAAAAATCGTTTTAAATGTTTTCACTTTTATAACTTTAAGAAATCAAAAATTAATTAAGATTTTAAGGAATAAATATCAGCATATGTATATTAAACTGACAATGCACATTTTTTTTAGTAAATTCATTTGAATTTTTTCATTAAAGTACAAATTATATTCTGGCTTTTAGAAAGTATAGGGTTTAGAACCCTACTCAGATTAATTTCTGCTCGTTTTGAGTTTGACTTATTTTAATTTCTGTTTGTTTTGGGTTTCATTTATTTATTGATACTGATTTGTAGTAGTTGTGCTTGGTAGATCATTTGATTCTATTTTTGTTCATTTTTGGTTTAATGGAGTTCCTTAGTTTTTTTCTTGAAAAAGTTTTTTCGTGCAAAAAGTTTTTTTGATTAAAAATTCCCCATCCAATCGCTCATTCAGTTGGAAATTGAATGGTGGGCTCACACACCCACCAGCTTCGAACAGATTCAATAAAAAATTTGAGATAGCCATTTTATTAAACGTAGTTCAAAGATCACAAAATTAGGTCTTTGAGGATGACAAAACCCCACAGCCCCTAGGGCAAAGGTTATACCCTGGGGGAATAAAAAATGTGTTTATAGAAAGTGTTATCGTAGACGCTTAAAAAGGGCTAATTCAATCGGGAATTAAGAGGGCTAGTGCCCTTATCAATAGTTAAAAGTGCTTGGAAGGCGAATGCCCCCCTACGCCCATCATTTCCCTAAACACTTCCAATCAACATTTTAATATAGCCATTTTGTTGAACATTGTTGAAGGGTCCAGAAATTATGTTTTTGAGTATGACAACCCCCCCCCCCCCAGCCCTCAGGACTAAGGTTGTAAGTTATAGCCTGGGGGGCATATAAGGTTTTTATAGAATGTGTTGTCGTAGAAACTTCAAAAAAGGCTCATTCAATTGGGATTTGAGATGGCTAGTACCCTTATTAATAGTCAAAAGCAATCGGAGGGCGAATGCCCCCCCCCATCCATCATTTTCCCAAGATCCTCCGATAAAAATTTTGCTAAAGCCATTTTGTTGAACGTAGTTGAAGTTTCAGGTTCGGGTTTATTTATTTTCAAATCATATATAGATAACATACAAAGTATACCAATATCTGGCAGAGAGATAAGCTCCTCTCTGTAAAGGGTCCGTAAATTATGTTTTTGAGTATGATATCCCCCCTCACAGCCCTCAGGGCTAAGATTGTAAGTTATGTCCTGGGGGTACATAATGTTTTTATAGACAGCGTTGTCGTAAAAACTTCAAAAAGGGGTCATTGGATTGGAAAATGAGAGGGCTATTGTCCTTAATAATAGTAGAAAGTAATAGGAGGGAGAATCACCAACGCCCCATGCCCGTCATCTCCCCAAACATTTCCGATCAACATTTTGATATGACCATTTTGTTCAACGAGGATGACAACCCTCCCCCCATAGCCCTCGGGACAAGGGTCCTAAGTTATGCCCTTGGGGAATATAAGGTTTTTATAGAAATTTTTGTCGTTGAGGGAGGTTAGTTACCCTCCAATCACTTTCGACTATTAAAAAGGGCACTAGCCCTCTCAATTTCCAATTGAATGAGCCCCTTTTGAAGTTTCCAAAACAACGCTATCTATAAAAGCCTTATATACCCCAGGGCATAGCTTACAACATTTACCCTAGCTCTGGGGGGGGTTTGTTATTCTCAAATACATAATTTCACGAACTTTCAACTACTTTGAACAAAATGGGTATCTCCAAACTTTGATTGAATGTGTTTGGGGAAATTGTGGGCATTAGAGCGGGGTTAGTTGCTCTCCATTCACTTTCGACTATTAAAAAAGGCACTAGTCCTTTCATTTTCCAATCAAATGAGCCCTTTTTGAGGTTTTTACGACAAAACTTTCTATAAAACTTTATATGCCCCCAGGGCATAATTTACAACTCTTGTCCTGGGGGTTCTGAGGGGGTTATCATCCTCAAAGAACTAATTTCCAAAACTTTCAACTATGCTGAACAAAATGGATATCTCAAAATTTTTATTGAATGTGTTTGGGGAAAAGGTGGGCGTGAGAAAGGGGTTAGTTGAATTTCCAATCACATGAGCCGTTTTCAAGTTTCTACGACAAAGCTTTCAATAAAAACCTTATATGCCCCAGGGCATAACTTACAACCCTTGCCCTCAGGGCTGTGGGGGAAGGGGTTGTCATCCATAATGACCTAATTTCCAAAACTTTCAACTAAAAATTTTGATTGGACGTGTTTGGGAAAAAGGTGGGCTTCAGAGGGGGGTTAGTTGCCCTCAAATCACTTTTGACTATTAAAAAGGGCACCAGCCCTTTGAAATCTCAATCGAAGGAGCCCTTTTTCAAGTTTCTATGACAAAGCTTTCAATAAAAACCTTATATGCCTCCCAGGGCATAACTTATAACCCTTGCTCTGAAGACTGTGGGGGAGTGTTCTGCTCAAAGATACAATTTCCAGAACTTTTGACTACGTTTAACATATTGGCTATCGTAAAATTTTGATTGGATGTGTTTGAGGAAATGGTGGGCGTGAAAGGGGTGTTAGTTGCATTCCAATTGCTTTCGACTATTAAAATGGGCACAAGCCCTTTCAATTTCCAATCGAATTAGCCCTTTTTAAAGTTTCTACGACAACACTTTCTATAAAAACCTGATATGCCCCCAGGGCATAACTTACAACCCTTGCCCTGAGGGCTGTGAGGCGAGTGTCATCCTTAAAGACCTAATTTTTAAAACTTGCAACTACGTTGAACAAAATGGTTATCTAAAAATTTTGATTGGATGAGTTTGGGGAAATGGTGGGCTTAGTAGGGGTGTTAGTTGCCTTCAAATAACTCTCGACTATTAAAAAGGGTATTAGCCGTTCCAATTTCCAATCGAATGAGCCCTTTTCAAAGTTTCTACGACAACTTCTTCGATACGAAGTGCCCTGGTCTGAGGAAAAAAAATACATTGTGCCAACATCGTTCTTTACTTAGGCAGCACGATTGCGCTGCCTATGATTTGTTTCTTTCTTTGTTTGGACCAGAGCACTTTGTATCGAAGGAGTTGTCGTAGAAACTTTAGAAAGGGCTCATTCGATAGGAAATTCAAAGAGCTAGTGCCCATTTTCATAGTCGAAAGTTATTGAAGGGCAACTAACCCCCCTCTATCGCCCACCATTACCCCAAACACATCTAATCAACATTTTGATATAGACTTTTGGTTCAATGTAATTGAAAGTTCTGGAAATTAGGTCTTAGAAAATGATAATCCCCTCAAAGCCCTCAGGGCAAGGGTTGTAAGCTATGCCCTAGGGGTATATAAGGTTTTTTATAGAAAACGCTGTCGTACAAACTTTGAAAAGGGCTCATTTGACTGGAAATTGAAAGGGCTAGTGCTGTTTTTAATAGTCGGAAGTGATTGGAGAGCAACTAGCCCCTCTCTCACGCCCACCGTTTCCCAAAACACCTCCAATCAAAATCTCGAGATAGCCTTTTCGTTCGATGTAGTTGAAAGTTCTGCGAATTATGTCTTTGAGGATGAGAAACCCCCTACATCCCTCAGGGCAAAGGTTGTAAGTTATGCCCTGGAGGCATATAAGGTTTCTATAGATAGCAATGTCATAGAAACTTCAAAAAGGGCTCATTCAATTGGATATTGAAAGGGCCAGTTCCATTATTAATAGTTGGAAGTGATTGGACGGCAACTAACCCCTCTCTCACGCCCACAATTTCCCCAAACCCATCCTATCAAAATTTTGAGATAGCCATTTTGTTCAACGTAGTTGAAAATTCAGGAAATTAGGTCTTGTACGGTGACAACCTCCCCACGGCCCTCAGAGTAAGGGTTGTGAATTATGCGCTGGGGGTATATAAGGTTTTTATAGAAAGGGTTGTCGTAGAAACTTCAAAAAGGGCTCATTCGATTCGAAATCGAAACGACTAGTGCCCTTTTTAATAGTGGAAAGTGATTGGAGGGCAACTAGTCCCCCACTCACGCCCACCATTTCCCCAAACACATCCATTCAAAATTTTTGAGATAGTCATTTTTTCAACGTAGTTGAAAGTTCTTGAAATTATCTCTTTAAAGATGACAACCCCATAGCCCTTAATGGCAAGGGTTGTAAGTAACGCTCTGGGGATATATAAGGTTTTTATAGAAAGGGTTGTCGTAGAAACTTCAAAAAGGGCTCATTCGATTGTAAATCAAAAGGGCTAGTGCCTTTTTTCATAGTAGAAAGTGATTGAAGGGCAGCTAACCCCCCTCTCTCGTCCACCATTTCCCGAAACACATCCGATCAAATTTTGAGATAGCCATTTTTTTCAACGTTGTTGAAAGTTCTGGAAATTAGGTTTTTGACGATGACAACCTCCCCCCCCCCACAGCTCTCATAGTAAGAGTTGTAAGTTATGCCCTGGAGGTAGATAATTTTTTTTATAGAAAGCGTTGTTGTAGAAATTGCAAAAACGACTCATTCAATTGGAAATTGAAAGGGCTAGTGTCTTTCTTAATAGTCGAAAGTGATTGAAGGGCAACTAACCCCCTCTCACACCCACGATTTACCCAAACACATCCAATCAAAATTTTGAGGTAGCCATTTTGTTCAATATAGTTTAAAGTTCTGAAAATTATGTCTTTGAAGATGACAAACCCCCACAGCCCCCTGGGCAAAGGTTGTAAGTTATGCCCTGGGGGCATATAAGGTTTATTTTAGAAAGCATTGTTTTAGAAACTTCAAAAAGGGCCCATTCGATTGGGAATTGAGAGGGCTAATGCCCTTATTAATAGTCATAAGCGATTCCCATCAACATTTTGATATAGCAATTTTGTTGAACGCAGTTGAAGGGTCTGGAAATTATGTTTTTGAGTGTGACACCCCCCCCCCTCACAACCCTCAGGGCCAAGGCTGTAAGTTATGCCCTGGGGGCATATAAGGTTCTTATAGAAAGAGTTTCGTAAAAACTTCTAAAAGGGCTCATTCGATTGGAAATTGAGAGGGATATTGTCCTTTTTAATAGTCAAAAGTAATCGGAAGAACATCACCCCCCCCCCATACGCCCATTGTTTCCTAAAAAATTTCTGACCAACGTTTTAATACGGTCATTTTGTTAAACTTAGTTGATAAGGTTCGGAAATTATGCCTTTGAGGATGACAACCTTCCCCCCATATCTTTCCTACCATATCGATTGGAAATTAAGTGTCCTTTGTATTAGTCCCCAAACACTTCCAGTCAAAATTTTGAGATAACAATTTTGTTCAACGTATTTGAAAGGCCTGGAAATTATGTCTTTGAGATAATAAATACCCCCAGCCCTTAGAGCGAGGGTTGAAAGTTATGCCCAGGGGGCAAATATGGTTTTTATTGAAAGCATTGTCATATAAACTTCGGAGGGGGCTTATTGGATCGGTAATCAGACGCTTTAGTGCTCTTTTTAAGAGTCAAAGTTATCGGAGGGCAGCTACCCCTCCCCCCCCCCCCCCCCACACATGTCATATTGTCCCGAAATGCTTCTAATAAAAATTTTGAGATAGCCATTATTCCAAATAGCCTAAATATCATATAACAAGGCTTTTGGGGTTTAAACAAACCCCAGAGATTAGGGGCAAGGGTTGTAAGTTATGCCCAGGGGGTATTTAACATTTTTTATGGAAGGGATTGTTGTTTTAATTTAGAAGAAGCTCAGTCTTTTTCCCTGAAAAACACTATATCAATATAAAACGAACAGAAATTAATTAAAAAACCTTTTTCAACAAAATAAATTTTTCAAAAAAAATGTAAAGAACACCATTAAACCGAAAATGAACAAAAATAGAATAAAATAATATACCAATCATACAACTACCACAAATCAGTATCAATAAATAAATGAAACCCAAGACAAACAGAAATTAAAATAAATAAGAGATTGAAACTCAAAACGAGCAAAAATTAATCTGAGCGGATTTCTAAGCCACAAGCCTTCTAAAAGCCAAAGCGTTATTTGTACTTTACTGAATTTTTTTTTAATGTTTTCATTTTTATAAATTTAAGAAATCAAAATAAATTAAGATTTGAAGGAATAAATATCAGCATATGTTTATTAAACTGACAATGCACATTTTTTTTTTTAGTAAATTCATTTGAATTTTTTTGAGTAAAGTACAAATTATGATCTGGATTTTAGAAAGCATGTGGTTTAGAACCCTAGTCATATTAAGTTCTGCTCGTTTTGAGTTTAAGTCTGTTATTTATTTTAATTTCTGTTTGTTTTGGGTTTCATTTATTTATTGATACTGATTTGTGGTAGTTGTATGCTTGGTAGATTATATAATTCTTTTTTTTGTTCATTTTTGGTTTAATGGAGTTCTTTACTTTTTTTTGAAAAACTTATTTTATGGAAAGAGTTTTTTTTTAATTAATCTTCTAAAGAGCAGAACATAATTTACAATTTACTGAAAATAAAACACATTTTGTATGTTTTCACTTTTTTAATTTTAAGTAATCAAAAATCATTGACACTTTAAGGAATAAATACCAGTATATGTACATTAAAATATCAATCCATATGAAATTTTTTTTTTGGGGGATGCGTTTGGATAAATGATGAACGTGGGGGAAAGGCTGGTTGCCCTCCAATCACTTTTGACTCTTAAAAAGAGCACTAGAAATTTTAATTTTCAATCGAATGAGCCCCTTTCGAAGTTTCTACGACAACTCCTTCTATACAAAGTGAATTGGTAAAAGTAGTAACCGT
>NC_142799.1:22268839-22344910 GCF_049724085.1 Artemia sp. Qi Xiang Cuo
TAGGTACTAAAGAAACATTGAACATGTTTTCTTATTTTGTTTGTTTTATCAAGAAAATAGCTTGTCTTTACCAAACTTAGCCATAGCTAGTTGAAACTGTTAATAGATAAATTAAATTTAAGACTTAGTGCTAAGTTTCATGATGTGCACCGAACATTTTTTCTGAGATCGTTTGGTTTGTTAGACTATTTTGTCTTTAATTTAGTAAAATTAGTAATATCTAGCGGAAACAGTTCATACATGACCACTTTTTAAGTTTCATTTTATATGTCCGAAAGCCATATTGAGCATTTTTTCATATTTTGTGTGTTTTCTAATGAAAATAGAGTTTCTTTATCCATCTTATACCGAGATAGTTGAAAAACTACATAAATATATTCATTTTTAGTCTAATTGTGTAGGTACGAGAGCAACATTGAACATTTTAATTCTGAGTTTTTGTGTTTTCGCTAGAAAATAGCTTGTCTTTAGCAAAATTAGTCATAGATAGTCAAAACTCTGTATAGATATCTTCTTTTTTAGTCTAATTGTGTAGGTACTAAAGGAACATTGAACATTTTTTTGTTTTTGTGGGTTTTAGCACGAAAATAGCTTGTCTTTAGCACACGTTTCCATAGATAGTTGAAACTCTATATAGATATCTTCATTTTTAGTCTATTTGCATAGGTACTAAAGGAACATTGAAAATTTTTTCTGAGTTTGTGTGTTTTCTCAAGAAAATAGCATGTCTTTAGCAAACTTAGCCATAGCTAGTTGAAAATCAGCCTACATATCTTCATTTTTAGTCTAATTGTGTAGGTACTAAAGGAATATTGAACATTTTTTCTGATTTTGTGTCTTTTCGCAAGAAAATAGCTTGTCTTTAGTAAACTTAGCCATAGATAGTTGAAACTCTGTAAAAATATCTTCATTTTTAGTCTAATTGAGTAGGTACTAAAGGACAAATTAAAAATTTTTCTGAGTGTTTGGGTTTTCGCAAGAAAATAGCTTGTCTTTAGTAAACTTACCCATAGCTAGTTGAAACTATGCATAAATATATTCATTTTTAGTATAATTGCTTATGTAATAGATTAAAAAATAACCTTTTTTATTAGTGTTTTTGATTTCGCAAAAAAATATATTGGCTTTATCAAACTTATCCATAGGTAGTTTAAACTCTGAATAAATACCTTAATTTTCAGTCTAATTGCGTAGGGACTAAAGGAAAGTTGAAAATTTTTTCTGATTTTGTGTGTTTTCGCACGAAAATAGCTTGTCTTTAGCAAACTTAGCCATAGATAGGAGAACTTGAACATTTTGCACTTCTTCGAGAAAACTCTGAAATTAAAGTAGAATTCATTATCTTCATGTTGAATATTCACAATAAATTTATAAAGTTTTATATCTTCTATTAAAAATTTTAAACAGAACTTTAAATCTTTTATTTCTTTCAGAAAAATCAGAAACAAATTTAAGAAAAATTACAAATACAGTGAAACTTTTAATTTTCCATGAAAAGATTCACAAGTATGATATTACTTTTTCTATCTTCCACCGAAAAATTAGAATTGAATTTTAAATTTCTTTATGTCTTTGTGAAATAAAGAACTGAAGTGGAAGATTTTTGTTTCCTCTGTTCAAATTAGAAATGAAGTGTGTTGTTTGGTATAATTCAGTAAAGAACTTTAGCTTTTCTTAACTTCATTTATAAAAAGGTAAATAGGACTAGAATTTTTTATCGATCGGGGCAATAATACCAAGTATGATTTAACATTGGCTCTCCAACTGAAATATTTAGAAAGGAAATCATAGTATCTCTATGAATTTGCTAAATGATTAGCCGAAGTGTAAAAGTACTGTTTTCTAGGGAGTAAGAAGACTTGAAGTGTGGGCTTCGGTAAAGTTCAGTAGAGAACTTGAATTTTTCTATCTTCTATGAAATATTTGGAACAGTATTTTAAATTTTTCATCTCTTTGAGAAAAATCTGAAGTGAAGTGGAAAATTTTTATATTATTTTGGGAAAATAGAATTGATCAATATCTTATTTCATTTTCAATGAGAAAATTCAGAATCGAAGTTGAACTTTTCTTCTTCCTAGAAAATATATTGAACAGAACTTTAAATTTTTTCATCTCTTTGAGAAAGGTCGGAACTGAAATTAAGAAAATTTAGAATTAAAGTGAAACTTTTTATCATAATAGAACAGAACTTAAAATTTTTCATCTCTTTTCAAAAAATCGGAAAGTGAGCTTAAGAAAATTAGAATTAAAGTGAAACTTTTTATCTTCACTGAAAAATAATCACAATCGTAGTATAAATTTTCCTATCTTCTAGAGAAAAATTTAGAAATGAACTTTAAATTTTTCATCTCTTTACCCTCAGGGCAAGGGTTTCAAGTTATGCCCTGGGGGCATATAAGGTTTTTATAGAAGGTGTTGTCATAGAAACGCCATTTTGTTCATCGTAGTTGATTTTCAGATAGAAAACATGTTTTTGAGGAGGACAATCCCCCACAACCCTCAGGGCAAGGGTTTTAAGTTATGCCCTGGGGGCATATAAGGTTTTTATAGAATGCGTTGTCATAGAAACTTCAAAAAAGGCTCATTCGATTGGAAATTCAAAGAGATAGTGCTCTTTTTAATGGTCAAAATTTATTGTAGGGCAACTAGCCCCTCCCCCCCTCCGCCCATCATTCCCCCAAACACATCCAATCAAAATTTTGAGATAGCCATTTTGTTCCGCGTAGTTGATTTCCACATAGAAAATATGTTTTTGAGGAGGACACTCCCCCACAACCCTCAGGGCAAGGGTTTTGAGTTATGCCCTGGGGGCATATAAGGTTTTTATAGAAGGCGTTGTCGTAGAAACTTCAAAAAAGCTCATTCGATTGGAAATTCAAAGGGCTAGTGCCCTTTTTAATAGTCGAAAGTGATTGGAGGGCAACTAACCCCCCCCCCCCCCACGCCCATCATTTCCCCAAACCCATCCAATCAAACTTTTTAGATAGTCATTTTGTTCAGTGTAGTTGATTTCCAGATAGAAAATATGTTTTTGAGGAGGACGCTCCCCCACAACCCAAAGGGCAAGAGTTTTAAGTTATTTCCTGGGGGCATATAAGGTTTTTATAGAAGACGTTGTCGTAGAAACTTCAAAACAGGCACATTCAATTGGAAATTGAAAGGGCTAGTGCCCTTTTTAATAGTCAAAAGTAATTGGAGGGCAACTAGCCCCCCCTCCCCCCCCCCTCACGCCCATCATTCCCCCAAACGCATCCAATCAAAATTTTGGGATAGACATTTTGTTCAGCGTAGTTGATTTCCAGTTTTTAAGGAGGACAATCCCCCACAACCCTCAGGGCAAGGGTTTTAAGTTATGCCCTGGGGCATATAAGGTTTTTACAGAAGGCGGTGTCGTAGAAACTTCAAAAAAGGCTCATTCGATTGGAAATTCCGAGGGCCAATGCCCTTTGTAACAGTCGAAAGTGATTTGAGGGCAACTAACCCCCCTCTCACGCCCACCTTTTCCCCAAACGCATCCAATAAAACTTTTAAGACAGCCATTTTATTAAACGTAGTCTTAAGTTCTGGAAATTAGGTCTTTGAGGATTACAACTCTTCCAAAGCCCTCAGGGCAAAGATTATAATTTAAGGATTTTCCCAATCCTTCATATTGTTTCTTATGGAAGGGATGCTCGTATAAACTTTAGAGAGGGCTCATTTGATTGAAAATTGAAAGTTCTTGTTCACTTTTTAAGAGTCAATAGAGATTGAAGGGCAACTAGCCCCTCTCCCTCCTCCACGCCCTAAATGAATCAGATAAAATTTTGAGATAGACATTTTGTTAAAATAGTTCAAATTTCTGATAACAAAAAACTCCGGTGTCGACACAGCCCACCAGGGCCCAGGGATAGGCGTTGTAAGTTATGCCCTGGGGCATAACTTATTAAGGGGGGTTTATAACTTATGGGAAGGGGTTCTGCATGGGGAGAACACATAGTAAATCTATTATAATTATTCAATTATAAGGTTAAAATACATACTCTGTGATAGATGCAAAATTGCATCTTCTGCCACCAGAAGATGCCACCATAAGGTTTTAGCACACAAATTCCTATTAAGGCCAATTCCAAACAGTCGTGATCCCTTTGTGTCAGCAAGTGAAATGGTCTAAACCCCCTTATTGGAGCTATTTTTTAATCCATTCATTGTTGTCAATCGCTGTCCACAAGTTATGCAAGCTGTCTATTGTTCCTATATAAGGTTTTTATCAAAGAGGTAACTGTATAGACTTTTATAAAAGCCTCATTCGATTTAAACTGAAAGTTCAGGATCCGTTATTTAAAGTCAAGAATAATCGGACAGTAAGCACCCCCCCATGCCAAAAAAAACTTGAAACTTTTTGCAATCAAAAACGAACAAAAATTAATTAAAAAAAAACTTTCCGAAAATAATTTTTCCAACGAAAAGTAAAGGCAATTTTAAACTTGAGCTCAGGAGATACAAATACCTGTTAAAATTCAAACCCAAAACGACCAGAAATCACTATTAAAGAATAAATGAAATCCAAAACGAACAGAAATTAAATAAACAATCATAGCAAAAAACATACAACAAGTAATAATATAAATGAATAAATAGATCTTAAAGCGAGTAATGCTTAGATTGAATATGAAAATCAAGCTTAAAACAAAAACAAATATTTTGCTATTAGAGTATAGATGAAACTTAAAACGAACAGAAATTAAATAAACAATCGATGCGAACAAACATACAATATATATTAATGTAAATGAATAAATAAATCTTAAAACGAGTGAAACTTAAATTGAACATGCAAATCAAGTTTGAAACGAATAAAAATAACTACAAAAAAGAGTTTGGGTATCGTATCACTGCAGAAGCCTAAAACCTACTGGGTCATTGGCACTTTACTGAAAACGAATTATATTACAAATGTTTTCTTTTGTACTTAATATTGAAAATGAATATTAAAATTACAGCAAAAGTTTGAACTGCTGATCTTACAGAAATTAATATCATTGTGCGTCAAATAATGTGTCATATTTATTATTTTTTTTGAAGAATGGTCAATACAGATAGTTTAATTACAAGCAAAATATGGATTCTACCCTATTTTTTAACTGTAAAAACCGAAATCCTTCTGCCTCATTGGTGCTTCACTGAAAACGAATTACTCGTATATTACAAATTTATTATTTTCCAGTTCTTACACCATTGAAAATGAAAATAAAAATTACAGTGAAAAAAAAAATCTTGAACTGATGGATCTTTCAACAATTAATATCATTATATATCTAATATTCAGTTTGATTTTGTTTATATTTTCCAAGACTGTTCAAGACTCATAAAGTTTTGCCGTTTTTTTTTTAACTCTGCCATTTTTTGTAACTAATCGTGTTGGTTTGTTATGAGAACATTTTATGAATTCTAGGCATTTCTATTTGAGTGGAAAACTGCACCTTAAACTTTGTAGAACTTGCATTATCTTGCATGAAACACCAAAATATAATAAAATTTCAAGTTTCGGAGGGTTCCACCACTCGCAAGCAAGTGCCATTGGTATTTTTGAATCCGCATGGTCAATTTAGGGGGTGGAGGGTAGGCTAATTCTCGTAGCAGCCCCATTCCGTCGTGGTATGGTTCACATTTTCAACACCTGGCGTCCGGACTATCATATAATCTACCAAGCATACAACTACCCCAAATCAGTATCAATAAATGAAAGAAACCCAAAACGGACAAAAATTAAAATAAACATTAGAGTCAAACTCAAAACGAGCATAAATTAATATGAGTAGAGTTCAAAACCTCTATGCTTTCTAAAAGCCAGAATATAATTTGTACTTTACTGAAAAAATATTCAAATGAGTTTACTGAAAAAAAAAATGTGCATTGTCAATTTAATATACATAATTATGCTGATATTTATTCCCTAAAATCTTAATTAATTTTTGATTTCTTAAAGTTAAAAAATTGAAAATATTTCAGAGAACTGTTTTCAGTAAAGCGCCAATGACGCAGTAGGTTTTAGACTTCTGCAGTGATGCGATACCCAAACTCTTTTTTGTAGTTATTTTTATTCGATTCAAACTTGATTTGCATATTCAATTTAAGTTTCACTCGTTTTAAGATTTATTTATTCATTTACATTAATATATATTGTATGTTTGTTCGCATTGATTGTTTATTTAATTTATGTTCGTTTTAAGTTTCATTTATACTTTAATAGCAAAATATTTGTTTTCGTTTTAAGCTTGATTTTCATATTCAATCTAATCATTACTAGATTTAAGATCTATTTATTAATTTATATTATTACTTGTTTTATGTTTTTTTATATGATTGTTTATTTAATTTCTGTTCTTTTTGGGTTTCATTTATTATTTAATAGTAATTTCTTGTCGTTTTGAGTTTGAATTTTAACAGGTATTTGTATCTCCTGAGCTCAAGTTTAAAATGGCCTTTACTTTTCTTTGAAAAACTTATTTTTCGGAAAGTTTTTTTTTTTAATTAAATATAACAAAATGATAAAGAATAAAACATATTCAGAAAGGACTCGCGACGATTCGTCTTTCCAATCGTATTCTAGTAGGGGTAAAACAAGGTCAGTTATTAGTCCAGCCGATCTTAGACGCCATCCAAACAGGCACTAGATATATTTCCCTTTTCCTGATTGATCAATCCATTGATTTCAGTCATAGATCTTATTCTGATGATATTGTTTTGCAGGTTAAGGATTTTCATTAACTTCAAACTGCTCTAATATTCTCCAATCTAGTCTTTCCGACATAGGTTTTTCCTTAGAGGCTTCAAAAACCGAAATTATGGTATTTCTCCCAATTTCTGTGGCAAGTGAGTCCCTTCTAGTCGACTCATCCTCAGTCACATATACGGATACATTAAATTATCTGGGACTCCCAATTAGTGAGTCTATTAAGAATATTAAAACTCTTGTTATTCAAGCTATTAAGAAAAACTTCGAAAGACTTATGGTATGCTTACCAAAATAAAAGGGCAGTTTGATAAATATCGCCTATGTAGGCTCTAAAATGTAATGTTTGCGCCCCATATATTTTTCATTACGCCTGTTTAGATGTTTTTAACAAGACTGAACGCGTTATTGCTCGGAGACAGTTCTTTAGATATTACAAGTTTTTTCTTGACCTTACCCTTTGGTTCAGGAGTACGTATATTGCTAAAAAAGACAGGATCTTTGATATTGCAGAGATATTTCTCTCGGTAAAATTCGAAAAGCACAGAGAAGATAATTACGTAAACCAAATTGGCCTCTCATGACGAAAAAAAAACAAAAGAGAAGAAAAGCGAAAATAGAATTTTGAATGAAAATACTAGAAGCAGCATAAACAGATATTTCGAGAAGAAAACTGCTTCCCTTCTTCAGCAATATTAGAGAAACTCCTCCCTCCCATAGAAAAATCTAGTTCCCATATTCTGAGTAAAAATGGGAACAGTTTAGAACAGAAAAAAAAATAATAGAATAAACAAAATGACAAAAAAAATCTACGTGGATATCAAAATGAAACAAAACCAGAAATGAACGAACTAAAAAGCTACCAACGTGAAATAAAATAAGAGATAAAATAAAAGATTCAAAAATTCAAAGCAGAAAACCCAAATCAAAAAAAGATCAGCCACTCACCCAAAATCTAATGACTAACGAAGTTCTCACTTAGAATCCAGACAAGCAACTAAATTTCTTTTAAGTGAAATAAAATAACAAAGCAGAGAACTAGAGAGCCTATCGTCCATTTTCCTTTGAACTGTATCAGTATTTAAATATGCATTTGTGTTTAAACAGGTACTCAACATTGGTGTTGTCTTTTCTTATTTATTTACTCCTCTGTGCATCTTTAATGTTTCCAAGTCAAACAAATTTCGAAATGGAAATTAAGTAATGAAACAGTTCGTGGTAACGAAATGTGAGTGAGGAGCGACCCGGCTCAATCCTAACCGAAACTATAAAAAACGGAATTTTCATACCAATAGACACATCCCAGGAATTATATTTTTATGCTGATTTCAAATATATAAGTTTCATCAAGTTTAGTTTTATCCATCAAAAGTTCCGTGCCTGAGAAAATTTGCCTTATTTTTGAAAAAAAGGGGAGACATCCCCTAAAAGTAATAGAACTTTAATGAAAATCGCAACATCAGATTCAGCGTATCAGGGAACCCTGCTATAGAAGTTTCAGGCTCCTATCTGCAAAAACAAGGAATTTTGTGTTTTTTGCCAGAAGAAAGATCACGGATGCGTGTTTATTTGTTTTTCTTCTTTTTTATTTTACTTACGTAACGAACTTCTATATTTGTATATTTTTATTCCGTATATAAAGGGAGTTCGCCCTCTAGTCAATACCTCGCTAGAGGTCATTCTTAATATTGACCTCTAGCAATACCTCGCTAGAAGTCAATATTAAGGGGTCATTCTTTAAGAATGACCGCTTAATAACAAAGGCCGTTAATTAGAATAAATAGCTCTGATGAAAGTACAAAAAAAAGTTTAGCGTAAAGAGCAAGGTAATTATTAGGGGGCGAACCCAATCATATACGTAATAATTTCTGTTCGTTTTAAGTTTTGATGTTCCTTCTTACTTTCAGTTGAAATTTTTTATTTTTTATTTAATTCCTGATGGGAAATACGGCGCCCCCTTCATAGCAATGTCCCTTCCCCAATGAAAACTTCCTCCATGGAAAGATCTTCCCAAGTAACCCCCGACCCACCCACCCCCCAACTACCAGAAAAAAATCCCCCCTGAAAACTTCGTTATACTTCCCAATAACCAATATTATACGTAAACACTGCGCAAAGTTCATAACTTGCAGACCTTCCCCCGGGGACTGTGGTGGATTAAGTAATCCTCAAATACATTGTTATTGTATTTTTCAACCATGCTGAACAAAATAGCTATCTCAAAATTTTGATCGGGTGACTTTGGGGGTCAAACAGCTTGTGAGGGGGCATAGTTGCCCTCCATTTTTAATTGACAACATTATAATCCCTCTCTGTAAAGTACAGAGTCAAATAAAGTACCCTCTCTGTCAAATATCTTCTCTTTTAGTCCTGGACGGTGTCCAATTGTCTCCCAAATATGGATGTTCATGTGAAATGTCATATATGCTCACTACTGTCATCATGTGGCACGGAATCTAATTGGAAAAAGTGGAAACAACCTCAATCTAACTCGTACATCATTGATTCAATCTTATTCTTTGATATTTTTTTCCTTGATGCTCCCGTGCGGTTGATGCCTTTGGACTATGTTCGGATTGTGTGTGGATTTGTTTCATTGCGCAAGGCCCTTTCCTACGGCTTGGTTTTCAGCAAAGTATAATCACCTACGGAACAAGTACTAACAAACCCTATCCTCTCCACACAAAAAAAAACTGACCCTTTGTATACCTATGCAAACCTGGCAACTAAAATTCGTAGTTACACAATTCATCCCGGTCACTCGTCGCCTGAATCACGCTCTAGCATAATTATTAGCCGGAGCAAAATACTTTGGCTCGGAGCGATTAAGTGGTACAACCTTTTGCGTCTAGAGGCGCTGAGGTACGCGGGGTCACTTTTGGAGAGTTTTGTCAGTACTTGTTCCGTAGGTGATTAGCCTTTGGTTTTCAGCAGGTAGTCAGTGATGGGCTGCTGACTGTCATTTTCCTTTTTAGCATGTGCATTTTCTGTTTCTTTTTTTCTTTTATTTTCTTCCATTTTTTCCCCCTTTCGGTTTTTTCTCCCTGCCTTCACGGTCATAAAGCCTTACGGCCAGAGAGGGGGGTATATGATGATGAATATGCTTTACTGTCTGCTTTTGTTTGCTGACCATATGTTAATAAATATTTAATCTATCCAGAACACTACACATAACTACCAAAAACACTTGCCAAACCCTTGTGAATTGGAACATTACTATAAATTACGTAAAAATGAAAATATAAGCCCTTCAAGAATGAAAGATCTTAAGCCGAACTGGCCAGCCATGAAAAAAACAAAATGAGAGAAAAACCTCAAGACGAAGGAAACAAATAGGACTACGACCAGTAGAAGGAAAAGAAAAACTAAAACGACGCGGATATTACGCCTGTACAAAACAAGGCGTCTTCAACGCTAAATGTGTAATTTACCCTAAAAGTGTCATTAACTAATATGTTTTGCTATTAAAACGACTTCCGAACAGCTAGCCCGATTATGTTTTGTTATCGTATGTTTTTCGAAAATCTATCCTTGATTTTTTCTGTCATTGGGCTGCATTTCATTGAAGCTTAAAGGAAAAGAAGATTGTCACAGAAGAGCATGGCCATGTTTGGTAAACCATGTTGTGACCAAGATGGGCCCAGGATTGCACAAAGCCTCCACTCATACTAGAAGTGGCGCTAATGGTTTTAATCTTTAACTTTTCAGGTTAAATCAGCAAAGATCCAACTCTTATAAGTTCTAATTCCCTTTGGGAAGGTGGTTTCTCATTTTTATTGAGTTATGGCCCTGCATTTTCATCACGGCAATCGGGATTAAAAACTGCCAGTTATTCCTGAGTAATTGAAGTTGCTCTTTTGTTACGTAACCAAATGAGCCGATTTTCCTCATGTATGAAACTATGCGAGCCTAAGGTAATCAAATGCAGACATGCGACACGTGAGTGGCTGCAGTGTTCTCATTCAAGTAACTCTGTTTAGCTTCTGTGGAGCTTAGTCACTGTAGCATCAATTATGTATAGTTTTTTTTTATTTCTTGATTTTAGATTTTATTTAATTTTAGGTTTTAGCTTATTTTAGATTTTTTCTTTGTTTTTATTGTTGAAAACGCCTTGTTTTATACAGGCGAAACATCCACGTCGCTTTAATTTTATTTTCCTTCTAGTGGCCGTAGTCTCATTTGTTTCCTTCATCTTGAGATTTTTCTCTCTCTTTGTATAGCCCCTTAGCAAAGCCAGCCTCATCCCTTATCTTATATCTTATCTTAATCAAACCCTTATGTCTAGGAACATTTCTAAAACTTATTAAAATGAAATAATAACTCCTACAAAAAACTAGCACCATCCCTCGTCATAAGAATTGAGAACTGTTATCTGAAACAAACTGTGCTGACAGAAACGCAAAAGTTACAGGTGAAAAAGAAAGACCTTTGCTCCCCAAAGTCCATGTTTTTCTAAGTGAATTGCTTTTGTGTTCCAATTTGTTTCTTGCAGCTACAGTCAAAATGTCATTCAATGAAATGTGATTTTCAACTCCGCCAATTTTTATCAAAGTCTTGCCAAGACAAATTCCCTGGTAACTTTATGGCATGTTAAATCATCAGGTTAGAATTTAAAGTGCCTTCTATACACATCATAATTTTCAGGAAATATTTTGGAATTTTTGGCAACAGTAGTATCAACGTACATGGTATTTATTTGTCAAACCACTGCAGGGGGTACCCAACCACAGAACAACGAACAACCTTTCAAAATCCATTAAATACAGCCAACTTAGCCATCATAATTTGTCGTCTTTTATTTTCTTTACTTCAGTCTTTAAATTTTACTCCTTAATTTTTCTATATTTAAAAGTAAAAATTTGAATCTCATACGAAACAAGTATTTTGCATTCAATTTTATATCAAACGCAGACTTAAGCAAGGCATACGAGATAATTCACCTATTAAGAAAAAAAAAGAAGATTATCAATTCTAGGGCAACTTCAAGCAAAGTAGTATTTAGCATAAGAAACATCCATATTTGAGATAAAAAGTTATTCGTCGTAAGCATCTAGCCCCCTCCCCTCCCAAAAGCATATAGAATCCAGCTTATGGTTTAGATCTGGGCGCTTAAGGTATAAACACCTTAAAACGACTAAGTGCCATAAATTTTGCCTACAATGAGATAAGAAACTAAAATAACATAAGAAACATAAGAAAATATCCCTATTTGAGACCCAAAATAGTTTATCATAAGCATCTACCCCCCCCCCCCCCTCCTTCCTCTAGAAAAATATATGGGATCCTCTTTATGGTATAGTTCTTGGTGCTTAAGGTATGAATACCACAAAAACAACTAAGTGCCATACCTTTCGGCTATACTGAAAAATAGCATAAGAAACATAATAAAATACCCATATTTGAGATAAAAAACAGTTTATCATAAGCATCTACCAACCCTTCCCTGGAAAAATATACGGAATCCTCCTTATGGTTTAGTTGTGATTGCCTAAGGTACACAACACCTCGGAAACAAATGTGTCACACCTTGGCTATGATGAGAATTACGCAAGTGCCATATTATAGTCACACTTGTCGATAAAATCAAAATTACGCACGACTACAGCGCCAATTACGTTCGCCGTTCCTAATTTCTCGAGTTGAACATAGTTCAACTTACAAGCATAAATTTCTTGACTGACCAATCAGAGTCAAAGTTTATGGCATCATTTTTAAAACTAAAAAAGATGGAAACTTAGAACAGCGGTTTTTCTATCTGCGAGAGGAATCTGACAAAAGTTAAGAAGACTTAGTATTAGTAGAGAACAGTTGGACACAAATTACTGTTGGTGCAAATTGTTTAAACTAATTTCTTGCAATTTTAATTTTTTGCTTCTTAAATAAAAGTGTCACTCTTAAATCACAAAAATTGCCTTGTCATTCATGATATTTGGCTTTCTTTATCGATAGATGTGACTATGATGTGGCACGGGCATTGCGGTTTCCAAAGTGTTTGACTACATAAAATAGTCAACACTGAAAATTGATAATGTAGACATAGTTCTAGTTTGATGCCTATTATATACTAGAATATTTTTTCGGGATTTTTGCATTTGTTTTTGAATGCAGAGAAAATATTTAATCCCATTTGACTATGAAGTGAGGCGCTTTGAGATCTAAGTTTGTTTTAAGTATTCAAAACTCACAATTTTGGGGGGAACGAGGAAGCGATCCTTATTTTTAGGGAATTCTAGTAGAAAGTGCATTAAAAGTACTTTTTAATTGAGCACCTTTGACGCATAGAAATAAGTCAATTTGAAAAGTGCGGTTCAGTGGAGTCAATAGTGGAATCAAAAAGTGAAGCCAATAGATACAATTTCTGAGCAAATCAAACAAACTTGAGTCATTTGAAGCTTTTCCATAAATTCAGTACCATAGAAATGCTTTCAAAAGTCTCTTTTGCCTTTCTAAAAGTTCTCATTTAAAAAAAGACAGGTTTACGGTATATACAGGATAATTGATTTAGCATTTCAAATGTAATGTGCATGTAGATGCACAGAGTACATGTACATGCACATATCTATTAAGAGGTAGAGGGGCCAGATCCTAAGGGACTTGTAAGCCTATCCCCTTCTTCCCCAAAATCTCAATATTTCACAGTACTGTCTTATAATTTCTCTACAATTTCCTCATTAATTGCGTCTTTTTTTAGCATATGCAACACCAAAATGTCTACTTACCCTGTCTCAATCATTCCTACATGAGTGCCAATACTGGTGGGAACTAGGGTTTGAAAGCGCATGTATCTACATATTTTTCACTCATTTATCAAATCCATCCCTTTCAAAAGGGTACCTACACATCGTGCTTATGTGCAAGGCATGGATTAAAAGAGACAAAGGGGGCGAAAAAGTTACTACAGAAATATTTTTGACGAAATAAACATCTGGTTTGGACAAGGAGCTCTATATACCCATATTTTCTCAACTAAGTTCTAATTCTTACGTTTTCCTATATCAATGTACGTAAACAAGCACAGATTGATACAGGCCAGTTTACAAATAGTTACTGACTTCTAGAGCAAAGGAATTCCAAAATATAATCGAACTGGAAACAAATATCACCTGCGTCGACAAAGAATGTTTGAAAAGAAACGATGACGTTATAACTTGGTAACTTAAATAGGACACAACTAAAAAATATTAGAAAAATTGATTTGAGATTGAGAATGGGAAACTGAAAATCAAGTTTTTGTTGTATAAAGGCTTGAATGAGTATGAGGTATGGGGATTTTTTAGTTAATAAATCTAAAGTCATGTGATAAAAGAAATGTTGGCAGATTCTGCTCTTCTTCTTAAATATTCATGAAGAAGAAGAATAAAATTGCACAACTTACAGCTTTGCCGAACGTGACTTCAGGCTCCTGTCGCATGATATGTGGCGTAGAGAGATTAGCAGCTTTGCTCCTCAAGGTGGAGTGCTCTGCTGCAATGAGGAGGGCCTCGCCAGCGGCAATGTCAATCATGTTGAGAAACTTCTGTAAACTGTCCTTCCACCGGGTCCGAGGTCTACCCCTCGGGCGCGATCAGCCATGGAATGTGGGGTCAAAGTCATATTGGATTCTGGCAGAGGCTGTCGGTGGCATCCGAGGGAGGTGCCCAATTGGTGAGTAATGGCAAGAAGCCTCTCATCACTTGTAAAATCATTCCAAAGGAGCCCCTCGGTTCGACGGAGTTGTTTTGTATAGCAGGCGTCAATCGTGCTCAAGATGGTGGATTTGAGGGGCCATGTCTCAGACGCGTAGAGCAGAACTGAGCTCACGGATGAGTTTTATATGCACATCTTTGGGCGCCTAGAAATACGGGGCGATCTCCAAAAGGCATTGAGTCTCCCGACGAATTTTTGAGTCAACGTAAACATTTACCTTTGGAAATTGTTTCTACCCAAAAAGATTTCTAATTGAAAAGTCAGAACACCTTGATTTTCCAAAAAAAACAGAATGAGTTCAAACTCTGAATTTCTATTAAAAATTAAAATTTACTGTCTAATAAAAGAAGCTAGATTTTAGAGTAGTTACATTTTGAAATGCTGGTATGATCCAAGCTACTCATTGATTGGCTTGTCAAAAACAAAATGAAAACATATTTTTTATTTCCGGCTTTTCACTGAGTTGCCCTTCAGACCAAGATTGGGTAAAATCCCTGTCCCTCCCTCTTTGTGCAGAAATGAATATAGATAAACCCCCAAATGTCAGATTCCTCTGCTCATATTTCTAAAAATATTAACAAGCTTGCAATCATTGTAATCACTAACGTCTATTACCATTCTTACAGTCCAATATGTCCTTTGGATTTTTTTTTCTTTCAAAAATATAACTTATGCAAAACAGCTCCATAAGCCATATTCGTTTAATGATCCAAGCATTACACAACCCACATCATTGGCTAATTTTTTTTGCGAATTGACACACATCATATGACGAGTAAGTGCTTCATCAAGAAGATTGTAGAATTGCTGGATTATACATCTTAATCAAGGGCATGTACCCATACGCAGTTTTATATAGTATGTTCTACTTTGGAATCTTTTAAAATAAAACTACCAAAAGTTGATAAAAATAAATTTAGGAACGGGGGGAGGGTTTATATTGGATGATTTGACAGGCTGCTATTCAAAATTACTAACTTTTGTCTTTTAAGACGACTGCAATAATTAGCCCTATTAATTTTTGGTTTAGCATGACTCCTGATTTTGGCTATTTTCCCTCATTTTAGGCTTTTAATGGAAAATAAGCTTATAATACCCTCCAGCATTTTTTGAATTTACGCTCCTGGTTTTTTAAGCTATTAATAAATAGCAATAGCATAGGTTTTTCTTGTGACTCCAACAACTGGCGTAACTGATAGCTGGATAGGATTGAGTTTTAATTTTTGCTAGTTTACCTCACATTAGGCTTTTATTGGAAAATAAACTTCCCCCTTCAGAAGTTTTTCTTTTGAATATAAACTGCTTTGTAGGCTACTAATCAAAATCACTAGCCTAGGTTTTTCTGGAGACCCCAATAATTGGTCCTGCTGATAAATGAATAAAACAGCATATTTAGGTTTTTATAATATATCTCACTTTAGGTTTTTATTGGAATTAATTTAAAAAAAAACTTTCCTAAAAAGAAGTTTTTCAAAGAAAAGTAAAGGTCATTTTTAACTTAAGATCCGCAGATACAAATACCTGTTAAAATTCAAACTCAAAACAACCAGAAGTTACAATTAAAGAATAAACGAAACCCAAAACGGCCAGAAATGAAATAAACAATCATAGCAAAAAAAAACATACAACAAGTAATAATATAAATGAACAAATAAATCTTAAAGCGAGTAATGATTTAATTGAATGTGCAAATCAAGCTCAAAACGAAAAAAAAAATTCTATTGAAATATAAATGAAACCCAAAACGAACAGAAATTAAATAAACAATCAATGCAAACAAACATAGGCTACAATAGATAGTAATGTAAATGAATAAATAAATCTGAAAACGAGTGAAACTTAAATTGAATATTCAAATCAAGCTTGAAACAAACAAAAATTACGACAAGCAAGAGTTCGGGTATCGCCTCCTCTCACTGTAAAAGTCTAAAACCTACTTTGTCATTGGCGCTTTACTGAAAACGAATTGTATGACAAATATTTTCTTTTATGCTTAATATTGAAAATAACCACTAAAATTACTGTAAAATTTTGAACTAATGTGCTTTCAGCAATTAATATCATTATACATCAAATATTCAGTTTAATTTATTAGGTCGTCCTAAAATTGTTCAAGACGAATATAATTTCACTACAAATAAGAGTTTGGATACTGCCCCCTTCCTTAACTAAAACTTAACTTCCTTAATTAAAAAAAAAACTTTCCAAAAAATAGTTTTTCAAAGAAAAGTAAATGCCATTTTAAACTTAAGCTCAGCAGATACAAATACCTTTTAAAATACATACTCAAAACGACGAGAAGTTACTATTAAAGAATAAATGAAACCCAAAACAAACATAAATTAAATAAACAATCATAGCAAAAAAATACAACAGACAATAGTATAAATGAATAAATAGATCTTAAAGCAAGTAATGCTTAGATTGAATATGAAAATCAAACTTAAAACGAACAGTAATTAAATAAACAATCAATGCAAACAAACATAGAATAGATATTAATGTAAATGAATAAATAAATCTTAAAACGAGTGAAACTTAAACAGAATATGCAAATAAAACTAGAAACGAAAAAAAATCACTACAAACAAGAGTTTGGGTATAGCTTCTTTCTCTCACTGTAAAAGTCAAAAACCTACTGCGTCATTGGCGCTTTACTGAAAACCAATTTTATTAAAAAAAATTTCTTTTGTACTTAATATTGAAAATAAACATTAAAATTATAGTAAAATTTTGAACTGATGAGCTTTCAGCAATTAATATCATTATACATCAAATATTCAGTTTAATTTATTAGTTCTTTCTAAAGTTGTTCAAGACGAATATAGCTTCACTACAAACAAGAGTTTGGATACTCCCCTTTTCCTTAACTGTAAATAAAAACCAAAAGCCTACTGCGTCATTGGCGCTTCATTGAAAACGAATTATATTACAATATTTTATTTTCTAGTTCTTACAGCATTAAAAAGAAAAAGAAAATTACATTGAAATAGATTCTTGAACTGATGGATATTTCAACAATAAATATCATCATATATCAAATATTCAATTTGATGTTGTTAATACTTTCCAAGACTGTTCAAGACGGATATAGTTTTCAGTAAAGCGCCAATGACGCAGTTTGTACGAGCATCCCTTCCATAAAAACTATATATACCCCCAGAGCATAACTTACAACGCCTGCTTCCGGGCCCTTAGAGGTTGTGTCGATCCCTGAGTTTTCATTATATGATCCTTGAACTATTTTTAAAAAAAGGCAAAGACCAAAAAATCTCTAAGTTCTTATCGGATGGTTTTGAGGGAAAAAAGGCATGGAGGGGGGGGGTCTAGTTGCCCTCCGATATCTTTTGACGCTTTAAAAGTGAATTAGAACTTTCAATTTCCAATCAAATGAGGCCTCTCCGAAGTTTATACGGGCATACCTTCCATAAGTACCATATATGTCCCCAGAGCAATACTTACAATGCCTGCCCCAGGCCCTGGGGGTTTGCGTCGACACAGGAATTTTTCTTGTCGGACCTTTGAACTATTTTTAACAAAATGGCCTTAGGTAAAGGCATTTTTGTTATATGATCTTTAAACTATTTTTAACAAAATGGCTACCTCAAATTTTTTATCAGGTGTGTTTGGGGAAAACAGGCTTGGGGGCCTATTTGTCCTCCGATTACTTTGACTCTTAAAAAGGGCACTAGAACTCTTGATTTCCAATCAAACTAGCCCCCTTTGAAGTATATACAACGACCCCTTCTATATGAAGTGCCTCTGGGAAAAAAATAAATGGAGTGTGAGCGGAGGCTAGCTGCCCTCCGATCATTTTTGACTCTTAAAAAATGAATTACAAATTTCAATTTCTAATCAAATGAGCCCTCTATGAAGTTTATACGAGTATCTCTTCCATAGCAACCATATATGCCAGGGGAAAACTTACAATGCCTACCCCTGGGTCCTGGGGGGCTGTGTCGCCACCGGAATTGTTGTTATCTGAACTTTGAACTATTTTTAACAAAATGACTATCTCAAAATTTTTATCTGTGCATTTAGGACGTGGAGAGGAGGGAGGTTAGTTGCCCTCCGATCTCTTTTGACTCTTAAAAAGTGAACAAGAACTTTCAATTTCCAATCAAATGAGCCCTTTCCGAAGTTTATATGAGCATCCTTTCCATAAGAAGCCCCCAGAGCATTACTTACAACGCCTGCCTCCGGGCCCTTGGGGGTAGCGTCGACACAGGAGTTTTTCTTATCTGACCTTTGAAATATTTTCATTGAAATGGCTATTTTAAAAATTTTATTGGATGGGCTTGGGGAAAAAAGGTTGTGTGTGTGTGTGGGGGGGCTAGTTGCCCTCGGATATCTTTTGACTCTTAAAAAGTGAACTCGAACTTTCAATTTCCAATCAAATGAACCCTCTCTGAAGTTTAAATCAGCATCTCTTTTATAAGAACCGTATAAGCCCCCAAGACAACACTTACAACGCCAACCCCGGGCCGGACTCTTAAAAAGTGAACTAGAACTTTCAATTTCCAATCAAATGAGCCCTCTATGAAGTTTATACGATCAACCCTTTCATAAGAACCATACACGCCTTTTAGGCATAACTTAGAACGCCTCCCCCAGGGCCCTGGGGGGTTTTGTTGACACCGGAGTTTCTCTTCTCCGACCTTTGAACTATTTTTAACATAATGTATATCTCAAAATTTTCATCAAATGGGTTTGGAAAGAGGGAGTGGGGAGGGGGGCTAGTTGCCCTCGGATCTCTTATGGCTATTAAAAAATGAACTCGAATTTTCAATTTCCAATCAAATGAGCCCTCTCTGAAATTTATACAAGCATCCCTTTGATAAGAACCATATCTGCCCCAGGGCATGACTTACAACGCCTGCCCCCTGGCTCTGGGGGGTTGTGTTGACACCTGAATTTTATTTATCTGACTTTTGAACAATTTTTAACTTAATGGTTATCTCAAAATTTTTATCGGATGTATTTGGGGAAAAAGGAGCGTTGGGGGGGGGGCTAGTTGCCCTCAAATCTCTTTTGATTCTGAAAAACTGAACTAGAACTTTCGGTTTTCAATCAAATGAGCCTTCTTTGAAGTTTTTACAAGCATCCCTTCCCTTAGAACCATACATTCCCCCATGGCATAACTTACAACGCCTGCCCTCGGACCCTGGGGGGCTGTGTCGACCTCGGAGTTCTCGTTATATCGTCTTTGAACTATTTAAAAAAAATGGCTATTTCAAAGTTCTATCTCAAAAATCGGATGGATTTGAGGAAAAAGGGCGTCGAGGGGGGGGGGCTAGTGGCCTCCAATCTCTTTTGACTTTTAAAAATTGAACTGGAGCTTTCAATTTCCAATGATATGAGCCCCTTTGAAGTTTATGCGAGCATCCCTTCCATAAGAATCATATATGCCCCCAGGGCATAACTAAACAAGGCCTGCCCCCGGGCCCTGGGGGATTGTGACGACACCGGAGTTTTGTTATATGATCTTTAAATTATTTTTAGCAAAATAGCTATCTCAAAATTTTTATCGGTTGCATTTGGGAAAAAGGGCAAGGGGGAGGGGCTGGTTACCCACAAATATCTTTAGACGCTTAAAAAGTGAAATAGAACTTTCAATTTCCAATCAAATGAGTCCTCTCTGAAGTTTATACGAGCATTCCTTCCATAAGAAACATATATGCCCCCAGGGCACAACTTACAACCCTTGCCCTGAATACTGTGGGGGGAGTGACCTGCTCAAAGATATAATTTCCAGAACTTTCAACTACGCTGAACCAAATTGCTATCTCAAAATTTTGATTGGATTTGTTTGGGGAAATGGTGAGGGTGGAAGGGGTGTTAATTACCTTCCAATCACTTTCAACTATTCAAAAGGGCACTAATCATTTAAATTTCCAATCAAATGAGCCCTTTTTGAAGTTTCTACGACAATGCTTTCTATGAGGCCTTTTTGAAGTTATGCCCCCAAGGCATAACTTACAACCCTTGCCCCGAGGGCTGTGGGGGGCGGGGTTGTCATCCTCAAAGACCTAATTCCCTGAATTTTCAACTACGTTGAACAAAATGGTTATCTCACAATTTTGATTGGATATGTTTGGGGAAAAGGTGGGCATGAGAGGGGGATTAGTTGCCCTCCAATCAATTTTGACTATTAAAAAGAGCACTAACCCTTTGAATTTCCAATCGAATAAGCCCTTTCTGAAGTTTCTACAACAAAGCTTTCTCTAAAAACCTTATATGCCCCCAGGGCATAACTTACAACACTTGTTTTTGAGGGAGTGTGCTCCTCAAAAACAAAATTTCTATCCGGAAATCAACTACGTAGAACAAAATGGTTATCTCAAAATCTTCATTGGATGTGTTTGGGGAAATGGTGGGCGTGGAAGGGGTGTTAGTTGACTTCCAATCACTTTTGACCCTCAAAAAGGGCACTAGAACTCTCGATTTCCAATTGGATAAGCCCTCTTTGAAGTTTATAGGACCACCCCGTCCATATGAAATGCCTAAAGCTTACTGCGTCATTGGCACTTTACAAAATTTTCTATTCCAGTTCTTAAAGCATTGAAAATAACAATAAAATTACAGTGACATAAAATCTTGAACTGATGGATCTTTCAACAATTAATATCATTATATGTCAAATATTCAATTTGATTGTGTTTATACTTTCCAAGACTGTTCAAGACACATATAGTTTTCAGTAAAGCACCAATGACACAGTAGGTTTTAGACTTTTACAGTGAGAGAAGGAGGCAATGCCCAAACTCTTGTTTGTAGTGATTTTTGTTTGTTTCAAGCTTGATTTGCAAATTCAAATTAAGTTTCCCTCCTTTTCAGATTAACTTATTCATTTACATTAGTATCTATTGTATGTTTGCTTGCATTGATTGTTTACTTAATTTCTGTTCATTTTGGGTTTCATTTACACTTCAATAGCAAAATATTTTTTGTTGTTGTAAGATTGATTTGCATATTCAATTTTAGCATTACTTGCTGTAAGATTTATTTATTCATTTATATTATTACTTGTTGTATGTTTTTTGCTATGATTGTTTATTTCCTTTCTGTTCATTTTGGGTTAAATTTATTCTTTAATAGTAATTTCTGGTCGTTTTGAGTTTGAGTTTTAACAGGTATTTGTATCTGCTGATCTTAAGTTTAAAATGGCCTTTACTTTTCTTTGAAAAACTTCTTTTTTGAAAAGTTTTTTTGAATTAATTCTTGTTTGTTTTTGATTGCAAAAAGTTTCAAGTTTTTAAAATTTTGATTTTCAAAATCGCTTTTTTTTCAAAATCAAATGTTCATCAAAGTATCAAAACTAGTACCAAAGTAACAATATAAAAGTGAAAAAATAGGTTTGTGTCAACATTAGAGTTTTTATTATCTGATGTTTGAACTATTTTTAACAAAATGGCTATCTCGAAATTTTTATCGGATGAGTTTGGGAAAAAAAGGGCATGGAAGCCTAATTGCCCTTCAATCTCTTCTGAACAATCTCTTTTGAGCTGTCTCTGAAGTTTATACAAGCATCCCTTCTACAAGAACCATATGTGCCCCCAGGGCATAAATTACAACGCCTGTCCCCAGGCCCTGAGGGGCGGTGTCAACCCTGGAGTTTTAACATC
This sequence comes from Artemia sp. Qi Xiang Cuo, assembly GCF_049724085.1. NCBI lineage: Eukaryota > Metazoa > Arthropoda > Branchiopoda > Anostraca > Artemiidae > Artemia > Artemia sp. Qi Xiang Cuo. The sequence goes on from NC_142799.1 coordinate 22,290,863, forward strand.
TGATGTTTGAACTATTTTTAACAAAATAGTCACCTCAAAATTTTTATCAGATGGGTTTGGGGAAGTCAAAGGCGTGGAGGGAGGAGTGGCTAGTTGCCCTCTAGTCTTTTTTTACTCTGAGAAAATGAACTAGAACTTTTAATTTCCATTCAAATGAGCCCTCTCTGAAGTTTATATGAGCATCCCTTTCATAAGAACCATATGCAGCCCCAGGACATAACTTACAACGCCTGCCCCTAGGGCCCTGAGGGTTGTGTTGACACTAGAGTTTATGTTATCTGACCTTTGAACTATTTTAAAAAATGACTATCTCCAAATTTGTACCAGATGGGTTTGGGGAAAAAGGGCGTGTGGGTGGGGCTAGTTGCCCTCTGATCTCTTTTGACTCTTAAAAATTGAACAAGAACTTACAATTTCCATTCAAAAGAGCCCTCTTTGAAGTTCATATGAGCTACAAGCATCCCTTCCATAAGAACCATAAGTGCCCCCAGGGCATAACATAACTTGCAACCTCTGCCCCTGGGCCCTAGGGGGTTGTGCCAAGACCAGAGTTTTTGTTATCTGACGTTTGAACTATTTTTATCAAAATGGGTATCTCAAAATTTTTATCAGATGCATTTGGGGGAAAAGGGGTGTGAGGGGGGGGGGGTGGGGGGTAGTTGCCCTCTTATCTCTGTTGACTCTTAAAAACTGAACTAGGGCTTTCAATTTCCAATCAAATGAGCCTTCTCTGAAGTTTATACAAGCATCCTTTCCATAACAGCTATATATACCCCCCCCCAGGTATAACTTACAATTCCTATCGCAGGCCCTGAAGGATTGTGTTAACCCTGGAGTTTTCGTTATATGATCTTTGAACCGTTTTGAAAAAATGGCTCTCTCAAAGTTCTTATCAGACGGGTTTGAGAAAATAGTGCATGGAGGGAGAGGGGGCTAGTTGCCCTCTGATCTCTTTTGACTCTTAAGAAGTGAACAAGAACTTTCAATTTCCTATCAAATAAGCCCTCTCCAAAGTTTATACAAGCTTCCCTTCCATAAGAACCATATATGCCCCAAGAGCATTACTTACAATGCCTGTCCCCAGGGCCTGGGGGTTTCCATCAACACAGGAGTTTTTTTACCTTACCTTTGAACTATTTTAAACAAAATGAATATCTCAAAATTTTTATTGGATGGGTTTGGAGAAAAAGGGTGTGTGTGTGGGGGTGGGGGGGGGCTAGTTACCCTCAGATATATTTTGACTCTTAAAAAAGAACTTTCAATTAAAAAGAACTCTTAAATAAGAACTTTCAATTTCCTATCAAATAAGCCCTCTCCAAAGTTTATACAAGCTTCCCTTCCATAAGAACCATATATGCCCCAAGAGCATTACTTACAATGCCTGTCCCCAGGGCCTGGGGGTTTCCATCAACACAGGAGTTTTTTTACCTTACCTTTGAACTATTTTCAACAAAATGAATATCTCAAAATTTTTATTGGATGGGTTTGGAGAAAAAGGGTGTGTGTGTGGGGGTGGGGGGGGGGGGCTAGTTACCCTCAGATATATTTTGACTCTTAAAAAATTAACTAGAAATTTCACTTTCCAATCAAATGAGTCCTCTGAAGTGTATATAAGCATTCCTTTCATAAGAAGGATATATGCTAAGAAGAATATATGCCAAGAAGCATATATGCCAGAGACTGGAGGCTAGCTGCTCTCCAGTCTCTTGACTAAAAAAAAAGTGAACTAGAACTTCCAATTTCCGATCAAATGAGCCCTTTATGAAGTGTACATGTACAAGCATCCCTTTCATAAGAACCATACATGCCCTCATGGCATAACTTAGAACGCCTGACCCCAGGCCCTGGGGGGTTGTATTGACACCAGTGTTTTTCTTGTCCAACCTTTGAACTATTTTTAACAAAATGGCATCTCAAATTTTTCATTGGATGGTTTTGGAAAAAAAACGTAGGGGGGAGGGGCTAGTTGCCCTCGGATCTCTTTTGACTCTTAAAAAGTGAACTCGAACTTTCAATTTCCAATCAAATGAGCCCTCTCTGAAGTTTATACAAGCATGCCCCAGTGCATAACTTACAATGCATGTCCCTGGAGGGTTGTGTCAACACCTGAGTTTTTGTTATCTGACTTTTGAACAATTCTTAACAAAAGTGGCTATTGCAATATTTTTATCGGATGCATTTGGGGACAGAGCGGCGTGGGGGGGGGCTAGTTGCCCTCCAATCTCTTTTCAATCTAATAAACTGAACTCAAACTTATAATTTCCATTCAAATGAGCCCCTCTCTGAAGTTTTTACAAGCATCCCTTCCATAAGAACTATATATTCCCCCAGGGAATAACTTACAATGCCTACCCTTGGGACATGGGGGGTTGTGTTGACCCTGGAGTTTTTGTTATATGATCTTTGAACTATTAAATAAAATGACAATCTCAAAGTTCTTATTGGATGGGTTTGAGGAAAAAAGGACATGGAGGGGGGGGGGGCTAGTTACCCTCTGATCTCTTTTTACTCTTAAAAAGTGTATATTGAAGCTAGAACTTTCAATTTCCAATCAAATCAGTTCTCTTTCAAGTTTATGTGAGCATCCATTCCATAAAAACCATACTTTCCCCCAGGGCATAGCTTATAATGCCTGCCTCTAGGCCCTGGGGGGTTGTGTCAACACCAGAGTTTTTGTTATATGAAATCTATTTTTAACAAAATGGCTATCACAAAATTTTTATTGGATGCATTTGGGAAAAAAGGGCGTGGGGGGGGGGGGGGCTGGTTACCCACTGATCTCTTTCAACTATTAAAAAGTGAACTAGAAATTTCAATTTTCAATCAAATGAGCCCTCTCTGAAGTTTACACAAGCAATCCTTCCATAAGAACCAAATATACCCCCAGGGCATACCTTACAATGCCTGCCCCCGGGCCCTGGGGGATTTTGTTACCACCAGAGTTTTTGTTATATAATCTTTGAACAATTTCTTACAAAATGGCTACCTCAAAATTTTTATTGGATGCAATTGAGAAAAAAAAGGCATGGGGGAGGGGGGCTAGTTGCCCTCCGATCACTTTTGACTCTTAAAAAGGGCACTAGAAATCTCAATTTCCAATCAAATGAGCCCCCTCCAAAGTTTATGCAACAACCCCTTCCATATGAAGTGCCTCTAGGAAAAAAATATAATAAAACATTGGAGTCATATGGCCTTTACTATAGGCAACACTATAGGCTAGTGTTGCCTCTGAAATAAGTTTGACCCCTCCAGTATTTTTTTTTTTAAGTTTAAATCCCTGTTTTGTAAGCTAGCTAGCTAAGGTTTGTTTTTGCAACTCCAACAATTGGCCCTATTAATAGGTGGAAAGAATTATTGGCTTTGTTTTTCATAGTTTACCTCATTTTAGTAATTTAAAAATAAGTTTTCCCCCATAGGTATTTTTTTTATTTATGCCCCTGGCTTTGTAAGCTACTAATCCAAATCACTAGCCTAGGTTTCTTGCAACTTAAACAATTGGCCTTGATGATTGATGGAAAGAATAATCTTTTTTGATTTTTTCTAGTTTACCTTATTTTAATAGCTTAAAAATAAGTTTTCCCCCTCCAGTACTTTTTGAATTTAAGCCCCAGCTTCAAGAGCTGTAATGTTTTACCTCAAATAGCAATACACACTACCAATTGTTTGTTAATGCTCAGAAAGCCACTGGCATAACTGTTCTTCAGCTGAAGAAATCATCAACTATAAGATAGGTATACTGGTATAGATCAGTGAACAAAGTACTGAATAGATGACTGTATTTCAGCTGTTCTATCAATTATCAAAACATCAAGTCACAGGAAAAAAGCAGCTCAGGTCAATGGACTTACAACCAGACTTCAGACATTTGAATTTATATTTACACTCCATCTAGCAAAGAAAAAAAAAATTTCACTAACTCTCTGTTTGACCAACTATAGCCTGCAGGTGGTAGACCTAGTTTTCTCTAGTGCTACTGTCTTACTGCAGCTACGTGAGATAAAATTATAGACACACAAACTGACACAGCTTTTGATGAAATCTTTCATTAAGCAAAAGAATATCCTTGTGAGTTCAGCCACACTGAAGACCTTCTGCAAAATTTTCAGAATTCTGGTTCTTCATGTAAAAGACCAAAGCAGGCATAAAAAGTAGATTCTCACTTACATAGTTTTGTAACAATGTCAACTATGGGGAAAAGCAATCTTGCTGAAGTGAAAGAATCAACTAAAGATGATTTCAGAAGGGATTATATTGTTGTGATAGACAGATTGTGCTCCTAGTTTGAAAGCCACTTCATGAATGCTCTTCCACTGTAAGAGTCAATCTCTGTGCTAGATGCTGATTTGCTACACTTTCTATATACTAGCCAACTAGCCACAGTAGCAGCACATTACAACAAAGCTTACAATGACACAACGCTGTTGGCTTCACAAACGGATCTTGTGAGAAGACATATTGAATCTTTAGCCAATAAACCAAAATATCTCTTTTGAACCTGTTGATTGTTTGAAGGCATTGTCAATTGTATATTCCAAAGTTTGAAAATAATACAAATCTTCATTACTCTGCTGATCAAAACAACTAGTAATGACAGTTTCTTTCCTACTCTAAGCCTGATTAAAACCTAGATCAACAATGGGCAACAAAAGGCTCAGGGATATGATGTTGATGTTTAGCAAAGAGGTTATTGTGAAATCATGGGATTTTGATGCTATGGTTGATATTTTTGGAAAAATTAAACCTTGTAGATTCCCTGTGTTGCAATAAAACTGTAAATTACTTTCCAACTTAAGTTCTCTCTGTATTCATTAAGCACTTTTAAATAGCATCTTACTATTATTAGTTGGTTTTTGGAGAGGCCTGTGTTGACAACCGTGAAGAAATATTACTCTTAATCAACTCTGAGCTGGCCCCTTTAGGGGAACCACAGTGTTTGCTTAGCCCCCCTTAGGTTAGAATGAAATGATACCCCTGGTAATTTGGGCTTGTCCAGTCCTTGAGGGCAGAGCCACCAGCTCAGTCTTACCATGGTGGATAGAGCAGCAGAGGTGAGTCAAATGAGGTCACAGTATATTTGTTGTCAATACATATGTGGTACACCAATGTTTGAGATGTATGGTGAGTTCAAGAACATATAACTTCTACCAAAATAACTAAAAAGAATACAATAAACCATACAATTTTGTTTAATGAATGTTCAATTGCACATATTCAATTGCTTAAAATCATGATATCCAGTCAGGAGTGCAGCTAAGAGAGGGAGGGGGGAAGTTCTAAGGTGTTGGTGCTGCATACCAACACCTTTGGAGAATTTACCTATTTACCTTGGAAATTTAGCTTATGTGTCAGATCATTTAAATCCATTGTGTAAACTTAAGACCCTTGCTGCACTACTGCATCCAGTGTGCCTATCATGGATTTGTTAGTAAGAAACCATATCATATGAATGATGTAAAATTTTCACATTAATATGTGAATGATTAAAATATATATTTCTACTATTGAAAATTGGGTTTTGAATAAGCAATTTCAATTTCAATAAATACTCAGATTTTTATGTATTTGTGTTTATGTAACTAAACTGGCTTTAAATAGTTTTACTGTTCAGACTAGAACTTCATTTGGTTTAATTGTTTTTCTAGATCTTTTCTAAATGAATCTTTTTTGCATTGTGTGGAATCTGCAGTGAATTATTGAGGCTGTTCTTTGGTGTGTAATAGACCAGGGAGAAACACTTGAGTATAAAAATGGGCAGAGAATACAGGGTTTAAACTTTAGGTAAGGTTTTTTTGTAGGTGACTTTACCAGAAAATTATATTGGTGTGATGCCAATATTGGACCCTAAAAATCCATATTGGTTGGGCCCTAATCAAAAAACTATTCCTGGGAGACTTTTCACTATATTTTATTAATTGTTATCCTTAGATATGAGTTATTGTCCCCCTGGCTCTGGCCCAAATGACACTGTTGATTTTGCTAAAGAAACCCTATCTAGCTAAATCATTATCAAGCTCAGGAGCTACCTATAATGCTCTACTGGGCCTTAAAAGTATAATGAAGAAACTGTAACTTTTTGAGCAAGCATTATAATGAAATGTTTAACAATGAATAAAATTATTTTGTAGGTAGTCTTAGACAGCATTGGATCCAGAGGCTGGTTTTAGGAGTACCCCAGGAGGTCAAAAATTGCACATGATCAGAGGGGCAAAATACCAATAGGGGAGCCAAATTTTTATCAGTGCTCTTGCCCCCCTTCCAAAAAAAACGGGTAAGGTTTACATTACAGAATAATCAGCTAGATAAAAAAAAAAACATACCAGTAGCATCAAAATTTCATCCAGAGTCCAAACTACTGCACTCATTTCTGTCACAAATTATTTTCAAAATTACTTCTAAGCTTCTTTAAGTTTCTTCAATTTTCCTGTTTTTCTTTTCACAGAAATGTCATGGCAGCGATTCAATTTGAAAAATACTAAATTTTGCTGAAAGCTACAATTTGAATTGAAATATACTAAATCTTGTTGAAAAATTATTTGATATGAAAAACACTAAATTTTTTTGAGCATTGATTTGATTTGAGAAATACTAAACAGTTTGAATTATTCTTTTTTTGGGGGGTGGGGGAGGAACTTACCACTAGCTTCAGAATTTCATCCTAAATCCAAATATGACATTCATTTCTATTGCAAATTATTTTCAAAATTGCTTCTAAGCTTCTTTAAAAATTTCTTTCATCCAAACAAACACTTTATGGCAGCTACATATATAGTTTTATAAACATCAGATAAATAGCACTTAATGTAAACAAACTAATCACTCATATTTAAGTCTTCATCATCACTTTCTGATGCCCTAGGGGTGTCACTGTCTGGTGATCTAGGGGCCCTATCGATTCCAGGGGGATAGAGCTTTGCAGCTTCAATTAAAAAATTATGAAGTCAGTCCTTTTGCTCAAAATTTTGCAGAAAAAAGAAGCACAACACATACTGCTCCATGTATGCTGTTTGCATCCCTGGTCTTTTAGAATGCTTTTTGAAGCTTCTCCACAGACTTTCTATATTTTGAGTATGAATGGAACAGTCCTGTGAATCAACAAAATTGGCTGAATGATTGATTTGGTAATGAGTATATCCATGGCTGGACAATGTACTATAAGCTCCCTATTTATCACTGTAAATAATGCTTCCAGGCTTAATATATTTTTTTATAATAGGAATTAAAGTTTCCTTGTTTCTTTGGAGGCCTTATTGGCTATCAGTCAGGGCTACAATAATTTTTTTTTTGCTCTCCCTCTCTCTCTTCCATCAAAAACCCAAACTTGCTGTGAAATCCTTCCCTTGTTGTACTTTCTTCTTGCCATTAAAGTTTCATTGATTTCAACTTCAACACCCTGCCCTCCTATTGGTTCTTGGTTTCCTTGCCAAGCCATCAGAACTTCTGAGCAAAAAGACCTCCAGTCAATACTTGTTTTTTTACTTATCTGGAGTTCCTCAAAAACTGTTTGATGGTCCCAATGATCTGACAGAAAGTGATTTATAAAATCTCAGGAGTTGATGAGGCTTAACCCTGGCCTGATGCAAGAGACTCCCTTTTCTTTTGGATACTGGTAGCTGCAAAATCTTCTCTTTTTGGTCTTTGGGATGACATAGCTCTTGTTGCATTTCCACATATTTTCAGATGCATAAGAGTTGCATGGTGTATTGCAGCTTTGGCACATTACTAGTGATAGTAAGACCCCATGAGTCTTGAAAAAGTTGTTGCTTGCTTCATCATTATTTATAAGTCTGTTTATTGCAGTATAGTATGACATTTCACATGACTGACACATAGACATTTTCTAATAACTGGCAATATACAAATCAGAACAGTTGAAAATGATATTTTCCTATCTGAGTAATCTGAATTTTTTTTTTCTACCTTTCAGCCTAAATATAACCAAAGTCCAAGTTCTAAACTGTAACTTAGTTCTGAATCAAGAACAGACTAAATGACTAAACAGGGAAGACCTATTTTGTACAGCTTCACCCAAAACTAGGTTAAGTTATGACTAGGTCACTCAGATAAAAATCTGATTCTGTTGATGTTCCATTGGTATCAAATTTCAGTTGTTTAGAGTTTTAATTACTATTGAGCCAGGTTGCTCCTTACTTACAGTTTGCTACTGCAAACTATTTGAAACAGGATGCTGATAGTGCCACACATGCCACATGTGGCGTGCTGGAACTGCAATTGATTGATTTTTGGGGATTTGGGGAACCAATTTTTTTTTGTGCTGGCAGCATTGCAACACTTTGGCAGTGGCGGTGAACCAGACCTTTTATTGGCAGTGTTCAGTTGATGCACTGGAGTGGCGCCAGGGTCTAATACAAATACATACCACTAAATAAATTAGGTCACATTAAAGTGACCTAGTTTCAAAACTTAACCTAGTTTTGGGGTGAAGCTGTACAAAATAGGTCTTCCCTGTTTAGTTTGTTCTTGATTCAGAACTAAGATACAGTTTAGAATTTGGACTTTGGTTATATTGAGGCTGAAAACTAGAAAAAAATTCAGACTACACAGATATAAAAATATCAACCAACTGTTCTGATTTGTATATTGCCAGTTATTAGAAAATGTCTATGTGCCAGTCATGTGAAATGTCATACTATACTGCAATAAACAGATTTATAAATAATGATGAAGCAAGCAACAACTTTTTCAGGACTCACGGTGTCTTACCATCACTAGTAATGTGCCAAACCTGCAATACACCATGCAACTATTACGCATCTGAAAACATGCGGAAATGCAGCAAGAGCTATGTCATCCCAAAGACCAAAAAAAAGAAGATTTTGCAGCTATTCAGTATCCAATAGAAAAGGGAGTTTCTTGCATCAGGCCAAGATTAAGCCTCATCAAATCCTGATATTTATAAATCACTTTCTGTTGGATCATTGGGACCATCAAATGGTTATTGAGGAACTCCAGATAAGTAAAAAAACAAGCATTGACTAGAGGTCTTTTTGCTCAGAAGTTCTGATGGCTTGGAAAGGAAACCAAGAACCTATAGGAGGGTAGGGTGTTGAAGTTGAAATCAATGAAACTTTAATGGCAAGAAGAAAGTACAACAGGGGAAGGATTTCACAGCAAGTTTGGGTTCTTGATGGAAGTGAGAGAGAGAGAGAGCAAAAGAAAAATTATTGTAGCCCTGACTGATGGCCAAGAAGGCCCCCAAAGAAACTTTAATTCCTATTACAAAAAATAATATTAAGACTGGAAGCATTATTTACAGTGATAAATGGGGAGCTTATAGTACATTGTCCAGCCATGGATATACTCATTACCAAATCAATCATTCAGCCAATTTTGTTGATCCATAGGACTGTTCCAATCACACTCAAAATATAGAAAGTCTGTGAAGATGCTTCAAAACCACTCTAAAAGACCAGGGATGCAAACAACATACATGGAGCAGTATGTGTTGTGCTTCTTATTTCTGCAAAATTAAACATTTCAAGTCCACACCTGGTCTTAGGTACTGTTTAAGTGAGGGATGGCTTTTCTCAATTTGAATAATATCAAGTGATTTTATGGGTAGGATGTTTCCTCAAGCTTTCCCCTGAATGCTAACCATAATCTTGCAACAAAGCCATCTACTGGACAATTATTAGTTCTGTTTTTCCTTATTATTCTAAGGCTTAGGAGCTATATTTAAGGTTGTGCTAACCCTAAAATATGATTCCTGAATAAGATCAAATGATTCCTTCACACTTCTCACATGGAAAAACTAAAGAAAAGAGCAAACAGATAGCCTAAGTGAAATGTTTTACATTGAACTCAGAATTGACACTTCTCTTCTAAATATAGTATCTAGGTTTGGACATTTCTTGGTGCTCAGCATTGCAGTGACAAATAGTTAATGCATATTTTATCCTTTCAGCCTATTAAGTGCAAGAGGTGGTAGATTATTGCCTCAGATTGAGTGTCAAAAACATTTTCCAAATCTAGCGTGTTATTTTCCTACTTAATAGACCCTAAATTTCTATGTTACAGTTACTCACCTTGGTGTTTTCATCTACTTGTGTTTTATAACTAGTGATATACAACTTTAATTGCCCTTCAACGTTCTCATATTTTGAATTTTCTCTGTGGCTGTTGCCAATGTACAGCTGCCAAATAAAGTTCTTTTGGACGAATTTGAAAATCCGGCCAAAAAGTCAAATGCCACAGAATAAATGTTTTTGAGCGCGCATAAGAAGCCGCCAAAGAAGGGAAACCTGGGTATAGGAACAGGAGATGAAATAGTAAGTCCGTTTCAATCTTATTCTTGCTCTGTATCAAGAAACCCCCCTCCCTTCTTAACAAGAACAAGATCAATAGTTTCTGAATCCGATTCTGAATCCTTCAGATCCTTCTCATCAGATTTCATTGATGACACCATAAAAACTATTGGAGCTAATACTACAATTGAGAGTATGCCCCCATTGTATGATCTTATTTCTAACAGATAAACCCCCACTGATGACTTTCAAGAAGTTCTCCCTCGGAATGCCAAGAAACATAAAATATTTTTCCAGCAAAACCCCTCAATTGCAAGGCCGAGAAAGACCACAATATCTCCCTCCAACTGTACTTAGAGATTTCTGCCGAGCAACCTTTTATTGTCAAAGATATTGCCCAAATCAGATTGGCGATTTTCAAAATAACCAAATCAGAGTTCTCATTCTATTAATAAAAATGGCACAATTTCAATCTCTCTGAAGGATAAAGCAGCATCTGAAAAACTTCTGATAACTACAAATCTTTTAAGAATGTCTGTCAAGTGTTGTTATTGGTCTCCTCCGAAAAAGGAGACCAAAATTGTCATTTACAATGTCCCAACAGGCATAGCACTATAGGAGCTGGCCACTGGCCTAACAAATAGCTAAGGGGAGCCTATATCAGTCTCAAGTGTCCCTAGATTATGTAAACTTGATACTACAGGCCAAATAATCTGCAAACAATTTCTATTTGGTTTGAACGAGGAGGTAAATCTGAATTAACCTTTGTTGATGTTTGGCCAAAGAAAAGCCTTCAAAGCCTACTGGTTGAAGCCTATCCAATGTCATAAATGTTCAAAGCTAGGACATATAGCTAAATTTTGCTTGTCAAATACTATAACTTGCGCAAAGTGTTATAACCAGCATAATGAGGATGGTACCTGCCCCAAAGAAGATCCCAAATGTATTAACTGCAAAGGTCCTCATAGATCGGATAATCAGTCTAAATGTCCATCGTACAAACAAAGAGCTGTCGCTCTAAAAGAGCTGTCTGGTACCTATTTCCATTGGTGTCAATCACAGTTTATAGAATTAGCAGTATGATCATTCCCTATCTCACCCATTATAAAAACCCGGACCTTGGTGCGAGTGCTCCAGAGAACGTTTTTGCAGATATAAACATAAGCGGCATCAGATCTTTTCACGGGTAGACAAGTCAGATTTCTCTTGGACGCGAAACTTGGCTTCAACGTTGGAACACTAATTTTGAAGAAACTAATTTTAAATTAATTTATTTCAATACATACATGAAAATCGGTAGTTAGTAGTGTAATGTTATTATTAGATATTTTTAGGAATTAAAAATAGGTTTCGATGTCTCAAGTTGGTTTCAAAGGCATTTTGAGAAAGTTTCTGCTAAAATACGTGTTCCAGGGTAATTGGACCGCTGATGGCAGATCAAATGAGAGGAGCTGTTTGTACGCGCCGATATAAATATATATATATATATATATATATATATATATATATATATATACACTACACTACACTACGAAAACTTTACGAAAAATAAATTTTTTGTTAAGTAAAATTAAAGGCCATATTAAACTTAAGATCACTAGAAATAGAAGCCTACAATAACTCAAGCTCAAAACAACCAGAAATTATTATTAAAGAATAAAAAAAGGAAAGGAGAATAATTGATATGGCTGTAACACTGCATATAAATTTATATAAATGTATGTACAGTGGGCTGTAATAATGCAAAAGGTAAATATAACATTGGTTTAAGAATAGAAAGAAAAACAAAGAATGAATTTAAAACGGTAATCAAGTTAAAAAAATAAGTTTTATTTGAATAATGCCATGAAGCGATGACATTTGATTATGATAATTGGTGCTTCGCATTGATATTTCAGTTTTAAAAGTTTTATCAATTTTCTGAAAACTCCCTAAGAATTTTACGAAAAACACTTCTTAACAGACGTTTGGTATTTTCTTGGATGGGGCTATTGTGACATTTTTTACCACAGCAACCAATAATTAGAACCCAAGTCCTAAAATTGGTCTCAATCAGGAACCCTTATCGCTATCTAAATTCAGAAAGTGCAAAGATTTTCAAACAGAGGTGTTTATTGTTCAAAGTTCAGGAAAGGTCTGCCCATTTCATATGAAAACATTGATTGAAAACAAAACTAGTCTTATCTAGGCTCTCCGCCAAAATCGGTAACTAGACTTTTCAAATATCACAGGAACTACAATCTGAGAAAATAAATATCACGACGTGAAAAAAAAATGTTAAACTATCCAGTTGCGGATCCAGAGGGGGAGGGCAAGGGTTACCCCCGTAAAGTAGTCTAAAGTAGTGTAATTTACCTAAGTAACGCAAGTTTGCATTAATTAAACTTGCTCCTAACGTAAGTTTGTCGGATCAACCTACTTTGCGCCCCCCTCCCCTAAAAAAATCCTGGATCCGCCCTTGAAACCATCACACCTATTCCACCAGTTATTAGAAGAAAAAAAAAATTCTTATTTTCACAAATTTCATCAAACCCCCGCCTCCTATTTTACAAAATCCTACATAGGCCAATCATTTGAGTCCACTGTATGTAAATAATAGATTAAGTCATAATTTGTATATAAATTAAGTCATACCCAGCACTCCCCATCGCCCCAATCACCAAGCCTTGAGGAAAAAAAAAAAAATCAAACCCAAACAAAGAGTATAACTCCCCTTTGCATCAATGAGAACGATTATCACCCATTAATACCCCGATCGAGGAAAGAATATAGGCAGGAAGTGTCAAAACAATCCTCTAATAGTGAAAACCTTATATCTGATATGTGCATCTTTATACTCAACATGTTAGCTCTGGAAAAAGTCACCCTGCCACACCAGCAGAAGTCGGATATAGCCAGTGAGATAGCCTCAACCTATCTATCAAAGGAAATACTGACCCAGGATGAAGCTTCCTTTCACCCAAATTATGAATAAGTACCAACCATCCTGTTCAGCTCAGATCCAAAAAAACAGGCCACTGGCAGGGGGCTTTCAGTCCACTTAACTGTTCCCTGTCTGCGTTTATTGTTTATCCCAATTATTTATCAAATTCAATCAATTGTTTTTCCAGATCAATTACTTCACAACACAACTTAAGTAAGGATAAAATATTACCAAGATTTCATAGCGAAGAACCATTGGATAGTTCTACTTTTGAATCTTGTGAGTCGGAACTTATTAATATTGCTGATGCCCATATTGAAAATGAAGATGGACTATTTTTGCTTTACAGTAACGTGGATTGTATCACCACAAAAATAGATAAAATAAAAGCTGTAGTGTCAGTAAGACCTGAGGTGAGTGTGTTTGCCTTCACTGAATTTAAACCAAAATATACTTCAGTGCCACTGACTGATGCACAAATCCAGATCACTGGATTCAGAATAATTTCAAACCTGGTGAAACCAGAAGGAAGGGGAATTGTTCTGTACGTCAAATCATCACTAAAGGTAGGAGATCTTAATCTTGGTTCCCAGTAAGAGACGTGGGCAGAGCAGGTCTGGATAAAAAGTGATATAAAGGGTCACCCCTTAATTATAAGTTGTATTTATAGAAGCCCAAGCTCTCCCTGTCAGAAAGATTCCCACCTCGCGATTGCGAATTCTATAAGTTCAGTGATGAGTCGTCCATACCACAATATAGTAATTGTTGGCGACTTCAACGTGCCTCAAATTCAATGAATTAGTGGTTATGCCGCTACAAAAGATAACCATGACCAGATTGGCCCACTCCTCGAGTGCCTACAAGAACAGTGCCTTCAGTGTATCAGACAATCGATTTCACGACTAGGTACAGAGAGGACCAGAACCCATCTCTCCTGGATCTCCTATTTGTCAAAGATGAGGAGGTAATCCAGAGTATAAAACCAGAGCCACCTTTTGGCACAATCGACCATGTAACCATAACTTGTCGACTAAAGATGTATCTGCAGATAAACAATTTTAGAAAGTATGTGTATACAAACTATAACAAGGTCAGGCAAGATTTAGCTAACCAAGATTGGTCTTTTGTTAAAAAGAATAATGTAGTGGGAGCTTGGCTTGAGATGAAAAGGGTCCTCAGTGAGACAACTGCAATACCCACAACAACTACTCGGACACGAAGACCAAGAATGCTCCCTTTCATTACACGAGAAATCAAGCTAGCAATCCGAAAGAAAAAGAAACTCTGGAGAAGGTATAAGCATGTCCCAACGCAGGCAAATCATGATAAATTCAAACAAATACAAAACAAAGTCCGCTACCTTACAAGAAAAAGTTACTAGAAAGTATGAGGAGTCATTAGTCTCAGCGTCGAAAACAAATTCGAAGAAATTTTGGAAGTATGTCTCCACTCAAAAGTCCGGAAGACATTCAGTAACCGAAATCTCAGTTAATGGGAATACCATAGGCAACCCTGGAGATATAGCTGAAGGTCTGAAACAGCAGTTCAAGTCAGTTTTTACTTCTCTAGAAGATTCCCCCCTTGCCACAGATGCTGGGATATGATATTCAGAAACGGATGCAAATTATTACTGACAGCACTTTGGATGTAGAATCCCGGTTCAAGAGATTAAACCCAAATAAGTCAGTTGGTCCTGATGGGATTCACCCTTGGACTTTGAAAAAGGCTCATGCGGGGCTTGCGCTCCCCCTAGCAAAACTGTTTCAGAAGTCTTTTGATATCAAACAAGTCCCTCAAGATTGGCGAAATGCAAATATTACACCTGTTCACAAGGATGGAATCTGGATCTGTGCTGCCAATTACTAACCCATTAGTACCACTCCGACAGTCAGTAAAATCCTTGAAGGAATTGTGAATACCGCTGTTATGAAACGCCTGATTGACAACAAACTACTTACTGACAGCCAACATGGATTCAGATCTGGACGCTCGGTTGAGACGAATCTTATTGATGCATATGAATATGTCACCGAACTGCTAGACATGAATATCTCTGCTGATATGATCCTATTAGAATTTGCAAAGGCTTTTGACAAAGTTTGCCATCACCGTTTGAAGGCAAAAATCTTAGCTACCGGGATACATGTGGAGGTTGTAGAATGGGTGATGCAGATCCTCTCAGGAAGAAAACAGAGAGTTTAAGTGTTTGGGGCAAGGGGTAAGAATTCCTCTCAGAAGTTACTGGAGTTGATAGTGGCGTGCAGGGAACAATCTTGTGCCCAACACTTTTCAATATTTTCATTAATGATGCTCCACGGGCTGTAAGAAGTAAGATGAGCATTTATACCGACGCCAGTGTTGCCACTCGACTGATACCAAAAAGCGGTGCCGGCCGATGAAGAAGCGGTGTTTTTGCGGTATCCTCTCTACCGAAACGTGGTATAATTTATGGTGTATTTTGATACCCGTAATGCAAATACGTTGCCACTAGTTTCAACAAAAACTTACTTTTTAAAAGCAATTAATTCCTTGCTACTTTTCTAGTAAATGGATACTATTCTTCATTATTTTTTAAGTGGTATATTCTGCCATGAATTTTGAACAAGAAAGGTGGAATAAAAATGAAAAGAGATATCCCCTAGATGCCCACTCGATATATAAAAAGGGGAAAATAGTCCCCAATGATAAATTCATATCTTTTTCCCACTTTCTGGCACTCTCACCCGTTCTTCATCACTAATAGTTCGTCCAGACCATCCGTTCTCTAGAAAATTGGAAGCAGGATTATCTACTCTTTTATGTTTTAAACTAGATTAAAAGTTTATCTATAAATATCTGTTTCATTTTTGACATTTTCTCCAGAAATACTCAGTAAACTGTCGTTTTTGTCCCATTTTCTATTTTTGGGTTCCCTGATATAACAGCCATGAAAACGAAACATTTCGCGAATTCCGCAGTAGCCTATCCAGCCATATATCATTGAAAGTAGAGAGCGAACATTTGTCCCTGTTCCTGTACGGTGACATTACTTAGTATAAATTCAGCGATAAGAGTCATTTCGCGGTATAAATACGCTAATCAAAGTCATTTTGCGGTATAAATACGCTGATCAAAGTCATTTCGCGGCATAATTGCGGTAAGCGGTATGATCAGAAAAAACGGCATTTCTCTTGAAATTGCGATATTATACCGCAAAATGCGGTATAAGTGGCATCACAGACCGACGCTTACAAGAACCCCTCCCGTACACTCCTTCTCCCAGCCTCCTTATTAAATTTTATAAATCTTCTGCTAATCAGTAAGCTACTGAAACATTAGCAGGCTACCACACCCTGATAGATAGATGTTTAGTGGCTCAATTAAAAGCTATTGCTTACATTTAAGAGGTTTTTACAAATTCTACCTTCTATTACATTAGGATTTCAATGTTGACTAGTTTCTGGGGAGAATTTGTAATGAACTCTTTGTCATGGTTGAAGTATTACCTGCAACCTAGTAAAGGATGAACCACAGCCCATACTAACTAAAAGTTAAAAAAACTGAAAGTTTATAGACTGAAAGTTTTTCGTAGCTGTCAAGGTTGCCTGCAGTATTTTCTAGAGGTGTCTTATGGTTCCTAGATGGGTAAATTATAAATTATATTTAAAATAAGTTTTCAACTGAAACTAAGGAGTGACATTAAAACTTAAAACGAACATATATTACTCCGTATTAGTAAAAAAGATCATGGCAGCGTTGTTTCTACAATAAATTTTTAATAAAAAACGAACAAAGTTTAATTTTAAAAAACAAAGTTTTTCCGAGGGAAGCAAAGAAAGAAGTTGAAACTTAAAACGGATAAAAATTATTACTTCACTGCCCATCTAATATATATCAATAAAACCAATACAGATGCACAAACTAATTATGTTTCCCTATGTTCCTAGGATTATAGAAAACTAGCGCTTTACTGAAAACACAAAATAATATAGGAGTTTTAGTATAATAAAAACAGTCTTATTTTCTTTTTCAACCATTTTGTTTTCATTCACGAAATTATATTCACTATATTGAGAAGCATAATGGACCCCTATTTTCCTCGTTTTCCTTATGTTGAAACGAGCATTGATTAATAGAAAAATTATCTGTTCAAATTAAAGAGCAAATTTGATACTTAAAACGAGCAACAGTTTTAAAGCTACTTAAAAAAATATAGTTTTTTTTCCAAATAATTGGGGGAAACCGACGCCTCCCCCCTCAACGACGCCTCTTTTATGAAACACATCAAAGTTGAGAGCTGGACAAAGCTGGTGAGGGAGGGGGGAGATGTACCAAGCAGTTAAAATGTAAAAATAACCCATCCCTTCCCTAAATCTTCAATAGGACATTTTCTTCAAGCTATAACAAAGAAAAGCTACTATTTAGCGAAGACGTTACTCGATTAAATTCAAAAAAATTACAGAGTACATAACTAAACAATCACACGCATCAAACAAAGATAAATTAAGCAGTTTAGTCAGTTTTTACTAAGGCTGTCTGTAATGAGTTCGTGCAGACCACAGTAATGTACTGTAAACACTTTCGGGTGGGTGGTGATGAGTTTAATAAGCTTGGATTCTTTGCCGTTAATGTTAAAGTGCATATCCTCTTTCCACTTCCTTCAACTCCCGCGCCTATCATAGGTGACAAAATATTGCAGTTGAACTACGCAATATTCCAACAGCCCCGTGCATCACGTCATTCAGCTGCATGCGATTTAAAAATGATGTCTTAGCAAATCAAAAAGTGTTCACCCATTATATTACCATTGTTGAATTCTTATTCAGGAAAATTAAAACCCCCCTCATTGAACAACAAGAAAAAAAAAATCACTTTTTTACATGGGCAGCAGTGATATGTCCCCTTATTTTTCTTCGACGCTCTTGACCACTGTATCTAAATAATAGACAGTAAGATCACGGCTCAGTAATGTTTGGCTACTATACAGTCTTGGTGCGTATAAAAGCTCCGCCCATATACTCGTACGTCCTCGTCCATTGGACCGCTGATGGCAGATCAAATGATAACCCTGAAACATGTATTTTCGCAGAAAATTTCTCAAAATGTCTTGGAAACCAAGTTGCGACATCGAAACCTACTTGTAATTTCTAACAACTTCTAATAATAACATTACACTACTAATTACCAATTTTTATATATGTACTGGAATATATTAATTTATAATTAGATTCTTCAAAATTTAGTGTTACAAAGGTGATACCAAGTTTTGCGTTCAAGAGAAATCTGAGTTCTCTACCCGTGAAAAAATCTAATGTCGCTTATGTTTATACGTTCTCCGGAGCACTTGCATCTCGGTCCGACTTTGTATAATGGTTGAGATGAGATAGGGAATGATCCTAATGTCTATTATTTGTATACAGTGCCCTTGACGCACTGGAACGTCATAGGGAGCTATTCAAGGACACATAGAAACTAAATCTCATATCTAATCGTTTTGTTATGTGCCTAGACTCGATTATGTCGTCATAAATTGCCGAATGGTACACTAAAAGTGTAATTTGGGTGACATTTTTGGAATGGAAAGACTGGGTTGGAAATATGAACATCATAGAGAGCTAATTATGCACTCATTTGTAAACTGAATTTTATATCTAATTGCTCTTTATAAAGTTGACTTTATAAGGTAATCATGGCGTGACACATGGCACCAAAAAAGTGCGCTTTGGGTCGACTTTTCAATTTTTTTTAAATATAAAATAACAAAAATGGATGTTGTCTATTGAAAAAATTCGGTGGAAAAATTTCCCCCTACCCCTGCGGAAATTATCCTCTATGGAAAATCCTCCTGGAAATGTTCCTTATATTTGAAATAGTGACAGTATGTTTAATTTAAAGTATTCGAAAAAAATTGGTGAGTTATTAACATCTTCGTTGAGAATTGTTTGATTAAGAATATCCTGAAAATCTGAACAATTCTTGGCAACATTGTGATAGAAACCTTATATTAGTTAAAAGTTACCAGGTATGTCATCGGATGGGAAAAATTGACACCTAGAGTTTGAAAATTACCCCTCCCTTTGTATTTTTGTTAAAAAAAAACGAAATCTAGAAAAATAACACAAAAGTTTTTGTGTTTAAGTCAGGATATGGGAGGTATACATAGCCAGAAGGGGGGGGGGCTGAATATTTTCTTACGTCTAAAATTTCCATTACCAAGCCTTGCTTGGTCTCCTAGTGCTGCATATTAAAACTGATAACAATGGATAAAGAGTATGGATTGGTACCGCTTATTTGTGAGCATAAGATTTCTAAATTTTGAGAAAAACATACATATATTGTTTGGATTCACTTTATCCTACTTGCAGCAGACATTTCGTATATCACACTGATGCAGAGATAAATGTCACACAAGCAGCGCTGGCATATGTGAAATGTGACTAATAACAGCAATAATCTCCATTACATTTATGTCAATTCTTTTTTTGGAGCTGGTTAAAAGATATATTTAGAAAAGTAAAAATAGCAAGAAGTCAGCATGGTATCAAACAGTTCGTGGTAACGAACTGTAAGTAAGGAGCGACCCGGCTAAATAGTAACCGAAACTCTAAAAAACGGAATTTTGACACTAAAAGAGACATCAAAAGAATCAGATTTTTATGTTGATTTCAAATATATAAGTTTCATCAAGTTTTGTCTTACCCATCAAAAGTTACGCACCTGAGAAAATTTGCCTTGTTTTTGGAAAACTGGGGGAATGCCCCCTAAAAGTCATCACACCATCAGATTCAGCGTACCAGAGAACCCTACAATAGAGGTTTAAAGCTCCTATCTGCAAAAATATGGAATTTTGTATTTTTTGCCAGAAGAAAGATCACGACTGCGTGTTTATTTGTTTGTTTGTTTGTTTTTTTCCCCAGGGGTGATCGTATCGACCTGGTGGTCCTAGAATATTGCGTGAGGGTTTATTTGAACGGAAATTAAAAGTTCTAGTTCCCTTTTTAAGTGACCAAAAAAATGGAGGGCAACTAGGCCCTTTCCCACGCTCATTTTCTTCCCAAAGTCACCTGATCAAAATTTTGAGATAGCCATTTTGTTCAGCATGGTCGGAAAATATAACAACTATGTTTTTGACGATGATTAATCCCCCACAGTCCCCAGGGGAAGGGCTGCAAGTTATGAACTTTGCCCAATGTTTACATATAGTATTGGTTATTGGGAAGTATACAGACGTTTTCACTGGGGGATTTTCTGGTAGCGAGGGGGGGGGGGGGGTTGGCGGTTACGTGGGAGGATCTTTCTGTGGTGAAAGTTTTCATGGGGAAAGGGATACTGTTATGAAGGGGGCGCCGGATTTCCCAGCACTATTTAAAACAAAAACAGAAATTAAATAAAAAAACAAGTTTTGTCAGCTGAAAATAAGGAGCAACATCAAAATTTAAAACGAACAGAAATGATTATGTATATAATTCGGTTCACCCCCTAGTCAATGCCTCGCTCCATACGCTAAAGTTTCTTTAGTACTTTCATAAGAGATATTTATTCTAATTAACGACCAGAAATTAAATAAAATCTCTAAAATTGGCTTTGTGATTAAGGGGTACTCTTAAAGAATTGGAACAAATTTTGAACTTTAGCGTAAAGAGCGAGGTATTGACAAGGGGGCGAACCCCCTAATATATATAACAAAAATATACGAATAGAATAGAATATATAGAAGTTCGTTACTTAAGTTAATTTGTAAGTTACGTATATTTATTACTAATAAAAACGATCGTAAATAAAATCAAACAACTTTCAAGAAAGCCATTTAACCAAAAAGAAAAGTAAAATTAATATGCAAATTTTTGTTTTAATTATTCTTTTACGGTGAGCTAAAATCAAAAACTGCATTAATTCAAAAACATTCAGAAATGAAATTAAAAAAGCAATTCTTTTTAACTGAAAGTAAGGAGTGACATTAAAACTTAAAGCGAACAGAAATTATTCGGTATATGAAAGAGGCTGTCCCGTCCTCAATGCCTCACTCTTTACGCTAAAGTTTGACTCTGTCTCACAATTTTATTTTTTATAACAATAAATACTTTAGCGTAAAGAGCGAGGCGTTGAGGAGGGGACAGCCCCTTTCATATACGGAATAATTTCTGTTCGTTTTAAGTTTTAAAACGAACAAGTTTTAACTTGTTTTAAGTTTTAACTCCTTACTTTCAGTTAAAAAAAATTGTTTTTTTTATTTAATTGTACATTGAGGCAGTTCTACATTTATGAGTTATCCAAAACGCAATGAATCCACTCAATATAGCTTGTTCCATGTCTTCAACCCGTTTAAGACGTTACAATAGACCCAAAAAATCTTTTGCTAAATGAGTACTAATAAGGTTACCTTCCTTA
The DNA here is from genome assembly GCF_049724085.1 of Artemia sp. Qi Xiang Cuo. NCBI lineage: Eukaryota > Metazoa > Arthropoda > Branchiopoda > Anostraca > Artemiidae > Artemia > Artemia sp. Qi Xiang Cuo. The sequence goes on from NC_142799.1 coordinate 22,312,415, forward strand.
GACCTTAGACCCGCCTGTGCCTCCAGAGGCACCCAGGGCACCAAGAAGGAGCCGCCAATCTTCCCGCAGGTTTGCTGCTGCAAGTATGTCCTCCCACTGAGGTCGGTTGGATAGGTGCATGTTACGCATATACGCCTGGTATGTTTTGAGTAGGTTGTTTCTGGGTCTGTCACTGTGGCATGGACTCGTTCGCTACTAATGAAGTTCTTCATTTGGTATTTAGAAATCGTCCATACGTATCACGTGTCCAAGATATCTTCATGGGTGAACTATTATGATACATGTAACAAGATGTTGGCCAGTCTTTTTGCGGATAGATTGGTTTGTTATTCTGTGTTGTCAACGGATGCTGAGAATTCTTCTGAGAATATGTGTTTTCGAAAGCAAGTATTCTTCTCTCTTGTTCCTGGTTCAGGTGCCAGGCTTCAGCTGCGTAAAGCAGCACTGGCATAACATAGCTATTGAAGAGTCGTAACTTTAGCCGTATAGAGAAGCTTTGGGACCGCCATACTTTCCGTAATCTATTGAAGGCCCCATCGGCTAGGCCGATTCTTGTGAGCACTTCTTTTGTGGTCGATCCGGTACTTTATATTATGCTTCCCAAGTATTTGAAATGGACGACTTGCTCTATTTGTTGGGCTCCGGAAGTGATGCTCTAGGGTGAATCTGTGGTAGCCATGCATTTTGTTTTCTCATTATTTATTTTCAGGCCGACATGGCCACCTCTCTCCCTCACTTTGTCAAGGAGTTCTTGGAGTAACTCCAAGGTTACTAATACTTAATAAGGTTAGTCCAATCAAATTAATCGTTGTTTCAAGAGTGCTGTATTTTCTTCATGCATGAAATCCACACGTGCTATTACACTACACAAAGGGGAGGCTGTGAGTGACGCGTTTAACTAGAGGCCTATATCTATCCTATCTGCTTTTAGGAATTATATTGAACTTTGTTAGCACGTAAGAATCGTTAATTTTCTAGACGAGAATAGTTTTTCAGCAAGTCCCAATTGGGGTTTCAGGAAGACCTTTCTACAGAGCATACTATTTTAGAAGTAACCCAGTTTATACACGATGCCTTGAACAAGCATGAAGTTCCAGCTTCTATATTCGTATCAACGAATACGGTAAGCGTTCAACAATATTAGCCATATATTTTTAAATGAAAAAGTTGTCAAATTGTAGAATACGTAGTATATTAAATTGCTAGTATATTTAATCGTGTTATACCAATATCTAAGAACCAGTCAAATAAAGTAGGAGTACCCTAAGGTTCAACTCTAGGTCCTCTGCTGTTTTTAATTTACAATAATAATTTTAGTGATTGAACTGTGGAACTAAGGCTGACCGTTCTCTCCCTAGATGACACAGCTTGAATTGTTTTTGGAATTGATGAAGACCGCGTCAAACATAATTTGACTCTTGCAGTCGATAGACTAGAAGCATGGTTTACGACAAATAGCTCTGATTACTTCAAAAATTAAATTTATGTTATATTAGCGTGTATCACGGGTCCTTCCATATCTGAAGTTGATTATGTCTTTTGTGTCACGGCACTTCTTATTTTAAAGAAATTTTCTTCCTTCCGAAACGTCTTTTCCCAGTAATTCCTCTCCAAAGAGTTTATATTGTCTATTGAATGTTCTTCCTGTCGAACTGGCAGTTATTTTTAATTCATAATTATTCAAGGTTAAGCACAATCTCTTGACACCGCCTAGTTATTCCTTTTCTTTTGATTTGTTCCCAGTTGCTGTGCCATCTTCACATTAGCTCACAATGCACGCAAACTACGCCAGAAACTGATAATTTCAGAGAGGTCCCTTTTTCTTTAAGGTTTGAGTCTGTTTTCAATTTTGATGTGTCGTTTGGAGTTTTAAAAAATGAGCTAGAATCATTCCTTTTGGATAGTTATTAGCTATTTTATTTATCTATTTATTTATTGGGTGATTCCCTCGGCTCTTGATTTCCCTCTTGTTGTAGAGTTTTGTATCGTCGGGTGCTGTGGTGTAGTGAGTAATTAATCTTATGTCTATTATTTTCTTTCTTTCTTTTTGTCATGTCTTTCATTTCGACTGACTATTCATTAATTTCTTTCCTTATTTTTTATCTATGCAAAACGAGCTTGCCTCTCAGCCAGATATTTGCAGATTTAGTATGCTATATATTTATGATTGAAAAATAAATTAACCTGAACCACACAACATTACAAGTCGAACCCAAGGTTCATTTTCAGACGGTAGCAGAACTTTCAAGCTATTTTTTCGTTTAACATGGGTAAACTCGTATTAAACGTCAATACGTACAATGTACCGTGATTAAGGACCAGTTGTACGGAAGTCGACGCGTACAAATTCGAAAGTTTGTCCTTGTGACTTGTGTGTATGTTAAAAGTTCGCCCACATTTAAAGATATTTCGCAATGACGATTCAAAACTGATTACAAAGATGACACTTTTTTCTTTCTTTTTTTAGTTGATTGACGGTTTATAAGATTAATTCAGACTGACCGATAGAAAAAAAAATCTTTTAAATTTTCGCCTAAGCTATCCTGATTTATGCACTAGATTATAGATAGTAAATCGAATAGAAACTTTTTATACATTAACAGCGTAAAATCTAACAATTACAACTAAAAAAACATATAACCAAATACAATTTGAAAACACTCAATGGCTTTTCAACATTTGAGCCGCACAGAGACCAAATTAATTCAGTTCTGTTTTGAAAGTTTTATTATCCAGAAGTCGACGCACTTGACTAACTTTTATCTTTATATACAAAGAAAAACTATATAATGAATGATTGATAAACTTAAATAATCAAAACCTTTTGGGCGCAATAACTTAATAGAAGTAAATTAAAGCCCCCTTATTCTAAGGCTTTGCAAGCAAGGTGTTACCCACACTCAGAAATTAGAACTGTGCCAAGCGTGTTGGAACTAATTCTACAATTTTAATGTATTTTTTTGTCAACAAAACCATTCCCAATTTAAGAATGTTGGCAAATTTCACTTAAATTCGAACTATGCCAAGCATGCTGGAACTGTGCGGCAAATGTGGTGGTGCAGGATGTTCACCAGGTGAGGTGAAGTGGGCAACCCCTCGTTTGCAATACACTATAATATATAATTTAATTTTGCAGACATATCCTTGATGTTCGAACGCATAAGAAAACAGATTTTCTTTCAACTAGGAATATATTTAAAACCAATTACTCTGCTTTTATTCCTTTTTTCCGTTTTTTTTTTACACTTAATCGATTTGGTATCTGAGCTGCTTAATTAGTTTTCATTTTAATAAAACTACTTTCCAAACCCGTTTCAGCAGATGTTGCTATAACACATGTATTATCAATGGCAAGAGTTAAATTTGGAAATTGAAATTTTCCTTGAACGTTTTGAAAATATTTTCTAAAAAATGTGATTTAAAACAAAAACAAAAGCTCTTCAGAGTAGAAAGTGAAAAGTATATTATAAACTTCAGACTTAAAAGCTTTGAGAATGGATTGAATATTAGAAATCTTGAAAAAAGTTCCAGTTGTTTTCCAAGTGAAAAAAAAAACAAAATTCTAAAAGTTCGAGTTCCAAAAAATCTTCCAATTATTAATATAACCTACTAAAAATAATTCGGTAAAACCAAAGTCAGTGCATCGGTACCCGGGTTGGGCGTTTTTGAATTTAAAATCCATTTCCTAAAATCCACTTCATCAAAATAGACCAAAAGTAGAAAGATCACTTTTAAGAAATTAACCATAAAAAAAAAACCAAAACAGTTTTGACAAGACATCTGATGATCATCGCTTCTCCAAAATAAATCCCTGATTAGAAATACTAATCAATATTTCACTTGGACCCCCAAATTTTTTTTATTTGAAAATTGGGTTGATTGTATTCTTGAACCTTCTAAGATTGGAAAAGAAAAAAATTGGAGAAACCTCTCTTAAGATCATGATGGCCTTATGGATGCTTATGGTGAAGATTAACAGAAAAATAAAATAAATAATGTCAAAGCTGAAAAGCGAACAAACTGTGCAATTTTCTATGTCCGAGATTCGTCTATATTTTTATCAGGTTATAACTTAAAAAAAAAAAGACGAACAAAAGCATGCGATTTCGATGTGTGTGATGTCTATATTTTTTCTTGGGTTACAATACAAACAAGAAGAAGAAGAAAAAATCAAAGTTCAATAAAAACAAAAATAAGCGATTTGAATTCCCAAAAATTGTATGCAGTTTGATCAGATTAAAACTTAAAAAAAAAAAAATAATAGAAATACAAAAAACTTGACTTTGATGTGTAAAATTTCTATCATTTTGTTCTTCTGGTTGCGAAATATGTGTATAAAAACACATCTATTGCATCCTCAAAAATTAATTAATATTGCAATTTTTCATAATTTTTAACAGTATATATGATTTTCTGTATATTAGGTGCCATGTATAAGACCATAGGCCTCCGATTCGGGAAGAGCTTAAACGTATAATAGTCACACTACTTAAATATACATTAAATAATAATGTAATGGTAGTTAGTAATGTGTATCACAATGCAAATACAAAATACAATAAGATTTATCACATTTCTTTCCGAAAACCACGAAGTACACAAAAATACCATTTTGTTAATTAATCAGAACTTTATCAGTGAGTTATTTTAAGAGAACTCTAATTAGTGACTCATCTGACTCAGATATATAATAAGAGTCACAAATTTTGAAAATAAAAAATTTCAGAAAAAAGAAAATAGTTTTGATGTCTTAGTAATTTTCTTTGTCGAAGTAAAATTAATCCTGCTTTAACTGATTTGTATCGAAGGGGGGGGGGGATATATTACAGGTTCGCTTGATTTATGTAGCTTGCTAAACTTATAATTTTCGATAGAAAATAAATCGTAATGGTGGCAGGCAGCAAAATATACAGTTTATAATGGTAACTTGTCGTAGCAGTCATTAGTATTTGATAATACTTATTGTGAAATGACAGGATTGATTTGATGATAATGGCAGTGTTTGCTACTGTATCTAATGGGGTTAGAATGGAGATATAGGTCCTTGGGCCCTGCCACCAGAGAGGTGGACCGTTATTAAAAATGTAGTACAGCAAATATCACATGACTGCGGGGAGGTAGAAGGGGTAACAAATTTTTTTTAGAAGGAGAGAGGAACAGGTTGAATCCAAAACAAAATTTGTTACTACATTTCGATCGATGCTGCAGAATTTTTCGCTAGTGGACGGCATGAGCCACACATACACACAAAATTTATATGAAAATATTTGTGACTTCAAATTCCTGTGACATGAATGTGAATTTATCTAGCATAAGAACAAAATGACGAAACATCCAATTTTAAATGTAAAATTGACTAAATCACTTGACTTAAGTCCAAAAAAAACATTAGAAAGTCTCGTGTATAACAATAACTTCACCTAGATACATCAAAATACTAAGGTCCGTCACGAGTTTAAATCCATAATATCAGGGCTTAGTGCTTCAGTATGACTAGCATGGGAAGAAGGGCTTGTTAGGGGGTGAGGCACGGTGGATGGCGAGTGGGAGCACAGCATTGGATCACCTGTCGTGGTTACGTCACCGTCTATTAACGCATCTAAGGCACCAAACGTTGATATGAAATCCCCCAATCCAGACGAAGGGTCGAAAAGCTGAAAATAAACTAAAATTGACAAAAATTGCTTAGAGAAGCCATTTTATTTAAAGGAACAATTCAGAGAAATGGCAGGGTTATCAGTGTTAAAGATGAATGCTATTCAAACAACGAAATTTCCATTTGGAGTATTCAAACAAGTATTTACCCGCTTACTCCCTTCTGTAGTTACAATAATAAATGTGGATCGAAATCTGTTGCTAGATTTGTTCTGAAGGAAAAGTAATAATGGGTATAGTGTTCATTTTCCAGCAATAACTAGCTTAACTTGCCCTGGAGTAATCTTTTGGAAGGATATTAGAGAGTTGTTGTAAATTATGCAACAAACTGCGTAGTAAGTTTAGCAACAGAATAGCCCAAAATTTCAATTAAGTTTCTTTTTATTATTTCAAGTCACGGGGAGAGAGAAAGAGAGAGAGAAAATAAAGAAAAAGAGAGAGGGATCCAGAGGCGATGCACACCTCATTTCCAATTTGAAACTAAACTTCTGTTCATCCGATTTGATATTTATTCGTTTCATTGACACATATTGTATTTTAGCGAGTTTTTCTTGACTTAATACAAGGTGGCCAAGATTCGACCTAAGATCAGTAAGTAAAGAAGAAGAATTAGTAGATGAAGTGGTCTTTTTATGAAAATTCGCAAAATATGAAGTGAATGTCCGAACATCCAGTTCACAACTTCATATGTTTACCATCACCAACCACGTATGAAGGGAATGAAGGAGACTGGAAGGAGGGCCTAAGAACAAAGTTTATCACCTGCCAACTTTTACAAATATCTTTACCGCAACTTTACCGTAGGCTAAGTAAAGAGCGTTATGTCTTTTATGCATTACTTTTTTTCATCCTCATCATATAGAAAGTATCATAGGTAGCGCAACAGCGCTGCCTAAGTAAAAAGCGATGTGGGCAAAAGGTATTGTTTATTTATTTTTCTTTTTTTTTTAGACCAGGACACTTCGTATTGAAGGAGTTGTCGTAGAAATTACGAAAAGGGCTCATTTGATTAACAATTGGAAGGGCTTGTGCCCTTTTTATTATTCAAAAGTGATTGGAGGGCAACTAGCACCCCTTCCACGCCCACCATTTCCCCAAAGCCATACAATCAAAATTTTGAGATAGTCATTTTGTTAAACGTAGATGAGAGATCCAGAAATTATGTCTTTAAGGATGACAATCCCCCTAGAGCCCTCACGACAAGGGCTGTAAGTCATGCCCTGGGAGCATTTAAGGTTTATATAGAAAGTGTGATCGTATAAACTTCAGAGAAGGCTCATCGGATTGCTAATCTGAAGTTTAGTGGCTTTTTGAGATTCAGAGTAATCGTAGGGTGGATACACCCCCCCCCCGACCCACACCCCCACATTGTGTTTTCCCCAAGTGTATCTGATAGAAATTTTGAGATGGTCATTTTGTGTCGTAGAAAGTTCAAAAAAGGTTCATTCAATTGAAAATTGAAAGGGCTAGTGCCGCTATTAATAGTCAAAAGTGATTGGACGGTAACTGATCCCCCTCCCACGCCCAACATTTCCCCAAACATATCCAATCAAAATTTTGAGATAGCAATTTTTTTCAACGTAATTGAAAAGTAATTCATTGAACAGCGCCGGAAAGCGCGGTTGGCCGGAGATATGACGTCCTACAGACGGCTAAACGGGATTAGATACAATATTATTCACCGTGATAAACAACAATTTGTTGGTAAAAAAAAGCTGAAGAGCTAGAAGATCGTCTTGTCGTTTTTCAAGCTTGTCAGAGATATTAGGGATGAGAAATCCCCAAAGATAGGCGCAGTTAAAACCGTCTCTGGCGAAATGCTCGAAGATGAAAATGCGCAACTTGATCGATGGAGGGAGCACTTCGCAAAGCTATTAAACGCCGAAAAAATCGTCGTTGACCCCAATCTAACTACATCCATTAAGCAAACAGCATATAAAAATCTACCAGAGCCTGATCCTCCCTCGGTAGAAGAGATACAAAATGCCCTGCGGAGAATGAAGAACAACACGGCACCAGGAACCTGCAGGATCACCGTCGAGCTGCTAAAGTTCGGAGGACTGGCAATGCTTCTTCGGCTGCACATGCTGTTCTCCCTCGTCTAGTCAACCAAATTTATACCTGAAGAATGGAAGGAAGGGATAATCCTTCCTGTATGGAAGCGGAAAGGTAGCCGTAGTGATTGCTAGAATTACAGAGGAATCACCCTCCTGTCAGTGTCTGGCAAACTATTCACCATGACGTTTCTTGATAAGAGTATCCAGTTCATTTGTAAGTGCCGCCGGATTCAGCAAGCAGGTTTCATGCCCAACAGATCCACGACCGAGCAGATATACACTAATCGACAGGTCATCGAAAAAGCCCGCGAGTTCCAGCGCACAGCATATATTGCATTTGTTGACATTAAAGCAGCTTTCGGCTCGATCGACCGTGAGTCCCTTTGACTGATACTAAAACGAACGGGACTCCCTGATAAATACTGCCGCCTATTCAAGGCGCTCTACATTGTACAAAAAGATCTGTCCAGGCTATTGGTTGCCGAAGCCCACTATTCGGAATAGATACTGGTGTAAGGCAAGGCTGTGTTGCTGCTCCTGAACTTTTCAACGCGGTGATTGATTATGTCGTGGATAGGAGGCCAAATCGGCTCCAATTCAGACTGAAATATGGCGATAGAGTCCTTGCCGATTGCGACTTTGCAGATGATATTGCCCTGATATGCACTTCTGCAGTTGAAATCAAGGCAGCTCTCAATACATTATCGGAAGAAGCCCTGAAGGTGGGACTACATATTAGCTGGAAGAAAACAAAAATAATGATCATCGACCCGGCAGGAAATTCCGCCAACTCACCATCATTCAACGTTTTAGGGCACACTATCGAAATTGTCAAGTCTTTTACTTACCTTGGATCTGTCTTCTCGGATAACGAATCAATTGAAATGGGAGTCCAGTCGCGCATCGCGAAAGCTGTGTCTATTATGGCTCGATTTTGCCGTTCCTTGCGGTCAAAGCCCAATATTAGCCGAAAAACAAAAATGCGGATCTCAACACGACCGTAACGCAAGTCCTTCCCTACAGTGCTGAAGCTTGGCCGGCAGCAGCTTCTGTTCGAGATACCATAGATGTGGCCCAAACAAACTTCCTAAGACGAATCGAAGGGATCAAGTGGTACGACTTCGTCTCAAACACCCGATTGCTGACACTAACGGATCAGACTCCCAACCCTCGTCAGCGCGCCATAAGAACTCTACGGTGGTTTGGCCATTTAATTCGCATGCCAGAAGAAGCATCCGCCAGCATACTTTTCAATTTTGATCCTCCTCAACATGGCTGGAAGCACCCCCGTGGAAGACCCGGGTTCAGATGGAGGGACAACCTTACCCAGCACTTCTCCATGATCGGTACTGATCTCCAAGCAGCAGTCACGCTTGCGCAGGTTCGTTCGGAATGGAGGCAAAGAGTCTCATCTCTCTCTACGCTGGACCACCAGCAGGAGCCTTAAGTAATTGAAAAGTCCGGAAATTATGTTTTTGAGGATGATAACCCCCACAGCCCTCAGGGCAAAGGTTGTAAGTTATGTCCTGAGGGCATATAAGATATATTTAGAAAGGATGATCGTATAACCTTCGGAGGGTGCTCATTGGATTGGTAATCAGAAGTTCTAGTGCCCTTTTTAAGATTTAGAGTGATCAGAGGGTGGATACCCCCCCCCCCAACCCCCGACACCTCGTATTTTCCCGAAATACATCTGATAGAAATTGGAGGTGAACATTTCTTGTCGTAGAAACTTCAAAAAAGTCTCATTCGATTGGAAACTGAAAGGGCTAGGGCTCGTTTTAATAGTCGAAAGTTATTGAAAGGCAACTAACCCCCCTCCCACGCCCACCATTTTCTCAAACACATTCAATAAAAATTTTGAGACAGCCATTTTATTCAACGTAGTTGAAAAGTCCGAAAATTATGTCTTTGAGGTTGACAACCCCCTACAGCCCTAAGGGCAAGGTTGTAAGTTATGTCCTGGGAGCATATAAGGTATATATATATAGAATTGGCGATCGTATAAACTTTGAAGGGGGGTCACTGGATTGGTAATCAAAAGTTCTAGTGCCTTTTTTAAGATTAAGAGTGATTGGAGGGTGGATACCCCCCCCCCCCCTAATGTTTTCCCGAAATGTATCTGATAGAAATTTTCATATGGCCATTTTTTGTCTTTGAAATTTCTAAAAGAGCTCATTCGATTGGAAATTGAAAGGGACAGTGGCCTTTTTAATAGTCGAAAGGGATTGGAGAGCAACTAACCCCCCTCTCACGCCCACAATTTCCCCAAACACATCCAATAAAAATTTTGAGATACCAATTTGGTTAAACATCATTGAAAGGTCTGAAAGTTATGTCTTTGAGAATGCCCTCAGGGCAACCCTTGCCCTCAGGGCAAGGGTTGTAAGTTATGGCCTTGGGGCATATAAAGTATATGTAGAAATGGGGATCGAATAACCTTTGGAAAAGGCACATTGGATTGGTAATCAGTGGTTCAAGTGCTCTTTTTAAGATTCAGATTGATTGGAGGGTGGATAACCCCCCCCCCACATCTCGTGTTTTCCCTAAATGAATCTGATTTTAATTTTAAGATAGCCATTTGTTTTCGGAGAAACTTCGAAAACAGCTCATTCAATTGGAAATTGAAAAAGCCAATGTCCCTTTTAATAGTCGAAAAGGATCGGAGGGCAACTAACCCCCTTTCCATGCCCACAATTTCACCAAACACATCTAATAAAAAGTCAGAGATAGCCATTTTGTTCAACATAATTGAAAGGTCCAGAAATTATGTCTTTGAGGATGGCAACCCGCCCCCCAGAGCCCTCAGGGCAAGAGTTGTAAGTTATGCCCTGAGGTAATATAAGGTATAAATAGAAAGAGAGATCGTATAAACTTTGAAGAGGGCTCATTGGATTCGTAATCAAAAGTTCTAGTGCCATTTTTAAGACCCAGAGTAATTGGAGGGTGGATAGCCTTCACCACACCTCGTATTCCCCCGAAACGCATCTGATAGAAATTTTGAGATGGCCATTTGTTGTCGTAGAAAGTTCGAAAACAGCTCATACGATTGGAAATTGAAAGGGCCAGTGTCCTTTTTATTTGTAGAAAGTGAATGGAGGGCAACTAACCCCTCTTCTTCGCCCACCATTTCCCCAACACATCCAATCAAAATTTTGAGATAGCCATTTTATTCAAGGTAATTGAAATGACCGGAAATTATGTCATTGAGGCTGACAGCCCCTCCCCCACCCAAAACCATCAGGGAAGGGTGTTATACCCTGAAGTATATGAGGTATATAGAGAAAGGGTGATCGTATAAACTTCGGAGGGGGCTCGCTGGATTGGTAATCAGAAGTTATAGTGTCATTTCTAAGATTCAGAGTAATCTGAGGATGGATAACCCCTACCCGTCAAAAATGGTATTTTCCCGTAATAATCTGATAGAAATTTTGAGATCGCCATTTGTTTTGCATAATGCAAAAATCGAAACGATTTTTGCCCCGAATATGTAAAAACAAATCGATTTTTTGCCCCGAATTTTCACTTATATATAATATTTTCAAATTTTTAATTTTGCAATTTAAAAAAATATAATGTCTCATCCTAGATTAAAACCTAAGTTAACACAGCCTCGGGATGTGCTCTTGCCGTTGTGTTATACTGATAAAAGTGGGAAGCAACTGAACATTCGAAAGTGGTTGAAAAATAGTTCACAAATTAAAAAAAATGTGTGAGAAAGAAATGAAAGGAAGATGGAACAAAAAGATCAGTGAGTTAACAAAAATGAACTAGAAATGATTTAATTAAGAAAATTAAGGGGGGTAGTAAAACTCCTATAATTTAATAAAGAAATGCCAAGAAATTTACGTTTTCAGGGGGTTGGGGCCCCAGTCCAGCCTACGTGGTCCCTATGAATCAGCTTTTAAGTAAACTGTAAGCCTACCCTATACAGATACAAGACTGTTATCTTCTTCGTTAAAATGGGCATTACTCTAGTTGTCGTTTTCTAAAGCCAAATATCTAGTGATTGTCCTTTTCTGAAGAAAACATGCTAAACACACAAGAATTACCATTAAATAATTTACTTTGTACAATTTCCAGATATCATGGCCTCTTTTCTTAAAATACACCCACCCACCCTCCCCCCCCCCTGATGGTCCGGGCTATAGCCCTAGGAATATATTAAAATCTACCAAAAAATTCTTACTTTACAGCATGAAAGAACACGAAAGAATGTAACAAGAAAGAATGTCATCACAAAATTCACCACAACAATGAAATGTATTTATACATTTATATACGGGACCGCAGATGGGGAGGGGGATATAATGTAAATAAAATTAATTCTAAGCTACACTTCGTGTTTTACAAATACTCGCGCAAAATAATAGTCAAAACAGAATTTTACAATTATATGATTTAATATAAAATGTTTTCCAATATACCATATTATAAATTTGAGCACACAAAAGGACGTGTAATACAACGAACGCATATAATCGAAATACAAAAGCGGAAATAAGGAGTTTTGGAACTACCATGAAAACCTAATTCCTTTGATATGTGTTTGCTGGCCTGGGGGGAGGGGGTACTGGTGCATTATGCGGACACCGCGGAAGAAGTCAAGTTTATTTAATGCTAGTGAAATAAAATAGGATGAATATATAATAGATTGGAAACAAATTTGAGCGGTATATTTGCACATTAGGGGGGTGTGGGGGGGGGGGGTATCCTGAAAAATCGGTAAGGTTGATTTTGTGGCTTCTTAATTTATTTTAATATACCTTGTTCTAATCAATTACTTTTGACTACCCCAAGTTGAAACAATAGTAACCGAAATTTCCTAGAAAACTTTAACCTAAGCATCATTTTTTAAAACGTTAAGTTTGTTTGTTTTTTTAGGAATACAATTCGAAGTTAATAGATCGATTAAGTTGAAATTTGGTACGTGTAACTATTCCTGGCAGGAAAAAATCAGTAGAAGGTGGAGAGGGGCTGGTAATTTGACGGACGGATATCCTGCAAAATTGGGAAAATAAACTGTGCTGTTCTGGAACTCTTGGCCATCTCTTAGTTTTCAAATGATAAAAAAGCTTGGAAAAAGATTATTTGTTATCAAAAAGATCATTTACTGCTGCTACTACTGCTACTAACAACTCAGTCAAGCACCAAGCCGCTTGAGGCCAACACAGCGATATATGCTCCTCCCCCATCCCAATCCCAATCTCCATCTCGTACAACGTAAAATCACGTACCACTACTTCGTAAAACAGAAAAAGTGAGATTTATCAGTGTTTTTGGCTCTTTTTACAAGCTCCCATATATATATATTTTTTTTGTGTGAAATAAACTTTTACTATTAATCTAAACAATACCTATCACAATAGGGAAACAATTACATAATGTCACAATAAGAACAACCCACTAGGGACAATAATGTATAAAGAAACAGAAGATACTCCGGGCCAATGCTCATGGTTCGTTATTCAGTACAAAAAAGGGAATAAAAGGAAACCAGACTAAACCATATTAGGCTAAATGACAAGAAGACTTAAAACCAAGAAGCTATAAAAGGATTTAGGCACATGAGATCTTGCGTTCAAAAAGATTCGATGTTAGTCTGATTAAAGTTAAGTCCCTTAGGCACACAAGGCTTGTATTAACGTTACAAGAATTTCTAACGAGGAGGGAGGGGTCGAAATTTCTTTCTAATCTTCATTCGTTCCAGGGAGTTTTTGAGACTATGTGCGCAACATCCGTGTTGCAGGGTGATATCCCTCCTTTTATTGCAGAGATATTTTTATCTGGACTTCTATCTAGGACTTTTCAATCATGCTGGATCAAATGGTTATCTCAAAATTTTAATGAAATGCCTTTGGGAAAAAAGGGGCGTAAGCATGGGCGACTATAAACTGAATTCCAGGGGGGCGAACCTGGTCTAATTGGTACTTTTAATGCTATATAATAGAAATCTCAGAACAAAAATATAAAAATAAGGCAGCATCATTCAGCCAGGGGGGGGGGTGGGCGCCCCCCCCTGCCTCCCCATATGGGCACCCATGGGCGTAAGGGGGGTTATTTGTGCTCCAGTCTTTTGGTATTGTGCTCCGTTCACTGTTGGTATTAGAGTATAAATTAGTAATCCTTAAATTAATAGTCTTCTTGCAGCCTTCATGTCTCTGTGTAGTAACCAGGTTTTTTTCTCTTATGTTAATCTTTTTGATTATGAAAAGCTATTGTGTCATGCCTTTCCATTAATTATACGTACATTTTTATTCAAATAATATAATGTAATTGATTCTATCGAACGAAACTAATAGGTCAAGTCTGTGCATACCCTTCAGATATTCAAACAGGATTGAGCCATGAAGTTGTTTTGGGGAGCTGGATAGGATTTGATAGAGATTTTCGGCAATTTTAACGTAATCTAAGATTTGCAGACTAATATTAAATTATTTTAGTTTTTTTTTATCTTTTGACCTCCTTTTATTTGCAAGAGTGAGAAAGAAAATTAGTTATCTATGTTACTTAGAAATCTACTTATCTCGTAAAACACAGAAAAAAGTAGCTGACTAATATTAAATGTATACATAAGGAGGTGCTTGTACTTTAGATAGAAAGCTACCAAACAAAGAATCCTTTCCTTGCTTCTTTTTTGTTAAAACAATCATGTCATTTCATCTTTCTACTTTTACTTTAATTTAAAAAGTTTTTCCAAAAGACAAATTTTTCAAAGAAAAGTAAAGAGTTCTATTAAGCCAAGAATGAGCAAAAATAAAGTCAAATAATCTTCCAACCGCAAAACTACCACAAATCACAATCAATAAATAAACGAAACAAAACGAACAGAAATTACAATAGATAGCCGAGTCAAACTCAAAATGAGCAAAAATTAACATGAGCAGGGCTGATAAGTGATAACCCCTATGCCTTCTCAAGACCAGAACACAATATGCGCTTTAATTAAAAAAAAAAACAAAGAAAAAACAAAAACAAACAAACAAATGACCGTGGATTGTGAGTTAAATTGACATATAGGCTACCTATATTTTTTCGTTAAGATTTTGATAGTTTTTCATTTATGAAAGTAAGAAAGGTGAAAACATTTCAAGCGTATTTTGTTTTTAGTAAATCGCAAACCGTGTTCTGGTCTTGAGAAGGCATAGGGGTTATCAGCCCGACTCATGTTAATTTTTGCTCGTTTTGAGTTTGACTCGGCTTTCTAATGTAATTTCTGTTCGTTTTGAGTTTCATTTATATATTTATTGTGATTTGTGGTAGTTTTACGATTGGAAGATTATTTGACTTTTTTTGTGCTTATTCTTGGCTTAATGGAGCTCTTTACTTTTCTTTGAAAAATTTGTCTTGTGGATTTTTTTTTTTAATTAGAGACAGTAAAAATTGTGTAGGGGGCTGATACAATTGTAAATTCTAGGTTCTGGTACCTTTATTTAGCGATAAAAAGGATCATAGGGCATCCAGCCTCATTTTGTGCCCTCTGAGTCTTTGGGCGTCCAATATACCTACAATAGTAATACAATTATTGCTCGTAGCCCTTGAGACAAGGCGCTACAAAATTATGCAAATACTGCATTCTAAAACACAGGCTTGAAAGATGCCATCTAACGTTACCTAAAAAATACTAAACCAATACATAGTTTTTCAGTTTATTCTGCATGGCTTTGTTGCCAAATGCACATTTCTGGAAGCTCTGCCTGTTCCTTATTCCTAGGCTAGACCAACCCTGGAGAAGTTAATGCTCTAGGGTCTGAAAATCTGGGGAATTGGAGTTTTTGGTCTTTATAAGAAAGTAAACACTCAGTTTCGATGTTAATCCTTAGTTTTAGGGAGAATCCCAGCCACAGTCTTAAAGTTAAAAGTAAATTGCGATGACGGTATACCGTATAAACCTAAAAATATATATCCTCAGAACTTGGAAGGTAGATTTGATCAGGGTGGTTTCTGAATCAGGTTCAAGGGCTGCTTTATGCCGTTGAATGGCTCAGAAGCTAAAATATGTTAGACCCTGTGTTGACTGCATATATTTTACCCCACTATTTCAACACCAAACCGGCATGTTCCAAATCTGGCACTCTTATTTTTTTATGTTTGCAAAATTGGTAATTCGACAATGTGAGAGAATACCTTAGTTACTAATGTTTAATATTTTTTTAACAAAACCCTAATTTTAAACCTTTAGCTTCTTCTTTTGTTTGTGCAAATTAGTATTTGAAACTTTTAGTCGGGTGTGGAATTATTTTGGGCATGCCTTTTTTTACTTTTCAAATTCAACTGGGTAGCATAATAATGTATGTAAGACTTGTAGTTTCGATTATAGCATGAGCCCTTTTGGAATTTCGGTTACATCACCCAAAAATGCCATTTTCATCTGCTTTCCATTTTTTTTTTTTTTGCAAGAGATATAGGAAGAACTAAGTAATATTTCATCTTACCGTTTTGGTAATAAAGTCCTCGTCTTGCTCATTTTTAACATCCTCTGATGGCATGGACTGGAGTAGTGGCTGGTCATCCCCTATCACAGGCAGACCATGCAGGCGAGCTTGTCGTTCTAATCCCTTTATGAAATAAGAATATACTAGATTACGGAAAAATTGCGGCAGACACAAAAATATAAATCTCAAAAGCCGAAAGCTTGACAACCCTCTTTGCGGTGGTAATATAAAGGCTCTTCACACTGAAATTTTAACTGATGCCGACACTCAAGATTTAGCTGACATCAAGATTCTAATTAACGTCAGGCCCCTTCATAATAGAATTTACAGACCCATTCATAATGCAGTCGAGCTTGTCACTCAAGTCGCTTAATGAAATAAAAATATACTAGATTACGGGGAAATTGTGGCAGATACAAAAACTAGAAGTAGATATCATTTTACATAAGAGAATATTTAATTGTGCCACCGCTTCAAGTCAGCCAAGCGCCCTGTCCTAGGTTGACCTTATAGTAGAGCTTGTTATTCTAGCTGCTAAATGAAATAAAAATATACTAGATTACGGAGATATTGCGGCGGATTCAAAAATTGGAAGCCCATCGAGTTTTATGAAATAACAAAGACTTCACATAGATATTAATAATAGGATCCTAGAATAGCGTGCCATAAATGAGGCTTTTAAACACCCAAATACTGTTTAGTTTTAATACTACCACTTAAGTACACTTGAAGAATCAAAACAAGCAGAAACAGTGTCAGAGAAATAAGGTCAAACTTAATTTTGATAATATATCTGATTATACTACTGAATAGTACAGTAAAGCTGAATTTTCCCAAATAGCCTAATTCTAACTCAATTATTATAAAGACTTTAAAAAGCATTGCTTTGTAGCTAACCAGGTTTTAAAGAGGGAAGATAAGAGGAGGGGGGGGGGGAGTAAACCACCTTGAAGACTAAATCTTTGTCTAATATATATTTTTCCTTCTCGGCCAAAAATTTCACTGAGGAGATGGACAAATCAAATCCATAACTCAATTGCTACCTTGAGCCGTATCTTTAATGCGAACACGCTTTAGGTTGACAAGGAATTTAGTTTAATAAATTAATGAAATGAATAAACTAACGATAGGAAAACTGGAACCTAAGACCGGATTTCCGTTTTTTTAATATTTTAAAAACTTTCTCTTGACTGTACTCGGAATAATCTTGGTGAAAGGCTCTACAGGAAAATTATTGCTGATATCTTGAATAATAGCTGAAATTTTCTTATGAATATTTTCCTTGAGGGGAAAAAGGAGAGTAAACAAACCTAGAATTCTTTGCGTTGTATTATCCTTGAAAAAAATGTGTCATGTACTGCCTTCTGAATTACTAAAGCCAATCTTTCTGAAGCCTAATATTCCAATTAGGGCCAGTATGGTTCGGGGCAAAAAAAAGATTTCAATAATTTTTTCCTATGCTTGTTCGTTTTACAATATAACACTGCAATCTGTTTGACATTTTCTTGACAACATGAATATTTTCTCGTTATCTCTGCCTTTCGAGACAGCGTCGGAATCCAAAAAGACAAATATTAGAGTCTGGAACAAAGACATGAAAACAAAAAAAAAAAATAAAAAAAAGGTGATAAATCATAACATAATCCTCTATTCTTGATTTTGAGATTTCAAAAATTTTTCTTTTTGAAGAGAAAAGAAGTATATAAATCAAGGTCAAATATCTACTTGGATTACTTTTGCTCAAACGATGAGACAACTTCAAACAAAAGATAATGCAAAGATTGGAAAATATTATAGATTTTGACAATTTGGTTCAAAAAGATATATTGACAAACTTCCATCGAAATAAAAACCAATGATTTGCGCATTTTTGTAACACAGTAGATTACAATTTTGTGCTCTTTTTAAATATAGCATGTCCCCAAAAATTAGAAAAAATCCTTAGTGAGAAGTTTAATGAGACTAAATAGGTCCATTTTAATTTAATTTTAATTACCTGAATTCTAAGCAAAAGCTTTTGATTTTGAGCTTCCAACTGCTTTTGCCGTAGTTCAGATTGCCTCAGTTTATCTTGATCTTGTCTGAGTCTTCGAATGTATTCCACAGATGCCTTGAGAATTCCACCTTTATTCTGACGGATATCACGAAAATTATCAAATAACCTACAAATAAAAGAACTTCAGTTCCAGAAGACAAGATACCAATATTGTGTGCTAGCATTTAAAATTGCAGAGTTGGAAAATAGAGAATAAGTTACTGCCCTATACTTCTGTGTTAAAAATGTGTTTGAATTCCGCTGGTTTATTTTTGTAACGTCATTGGTTTTTAGAAAATTACGTTGTTCTCTAAGCGTATGTCAAAAATGGAAACCAAATAACGCCACCTTTTTACCTGCTTTTGCATTTATCTATTATTACTATGTAAAAATTTCAGGAGGTATAACGAGCGTAATTTTTTTTTTGTACTGGAATTTAAGCAGGTATAAAGAATGAAAATTTTTTAATTAACAATATTTTTAACCTGTAAACTCTGTTTCTCTGTGGTAGCAAATAATGCACAGGAGTATACAGGGAAATGGCTCTGATTCATATTGAAGCAGGCTAATGGGAATACAATTCCGTCAATACCGCATCCAATGGGGGTGGGTACGAGGTTTGAACCACTCCCCTAAAATATATATAAAATATATATATATATATATATATATATATATATATATATATATATATATATATATATATATATATATATATATATATATATATATATATATATATATATATATATATATATATATATATTTACCGCAGATGATTTCTGGCTCTTCATTCTTAGTGCAAATAAAACATCCCTCCCACTTATTTATGTATTAGCGGGATTGTATATTTGCGTCAATCAATGAGAAATGGTTCGAAATTGTATTATTCGTAATTTCAAAAGCAGAAAAAAAATTGGCGAGCCGGCCAAGTGGTTTGCAACTATCCCATCTCACACGTATGACTTAATTTATATACAAATTATGACTTAATCTATTATTTATATACAGTGGACTCAACTGATTGGTCTGTGTAGGATTTTATAAAAAAAAGGGGGCGGGGGTTGATGAAATTTGTGAAAATAAGGAATTTTTTTTTCTTCTAATAACTGGTGGAATAGGCAAGTTTAATTAACGCAAACTTGCGTTAATTAGATAAATTACACTACTTTAGACTACTTTAGGGGGGGCACCCCTCCCCCCTTCTTTAAAAAACTTTCTTTTTCGTAGTATATATATATATATATATATATATATATATATATATATATATATATATATATATATATATATATATATATTTATATCGGTGCGTACAAACAGCTCCTCTCATTTGATCTGCCATTAGCGGTCCAATTACCCTGGAACACGTATTTTGGCAGAAACTTTCTCAAAATGCTTTTAAAACCAACTCGAGACTTCGAAACCTACTTGTAATTCCTATAAACATCTGAACTAATTTTATATGTATATATATATATATATATATATATATATATCATATATATATATATATATATATATATATATATATATATATATATATATATATATATATATATATATATATATATATATATATATATATATATATATATATATATATATATATATATATATATATTTATTTATATCGGCGCGTACAAACAGCTCCTCTCATTTGATCTGCCATCAGCGGTCCAATTACCCTGGAACACGTATTTTGGCAGAAACTTTCTCAAAATGCCTTTGAAACCCACTTGAGACTTCGAAACCTATTTTTAATTCCTAAAAACATCTTATAATAACATTGCACTACTAATTACCGATTTTCATGTATGTATTGGAATAAATTAATTTAAAATTAGTTTCTTCAAAATTAGTGTTCCAACGTTGAAGCCAAGTTTCGCGTTCAAGAGAGATCTGACTTGTCTACCCGTGAAAAGATCTAATGTCGCTTATATTTATACGTTCTCTGGAGCACTTGCCCCTCGGTCCGGGTTTTTATAATGGGTGAGATAGGGAAAGATCATACTGCTATTATATATACTGTGCTATAGACAGACAAGACAAAATTGACCGATGGTGTTTTATTGTTGTCTATGAGCCAAAACTCAAAAGTACCATACTTTTATTCAGTTTTGAAGAAATGTTTGATGTTCTGTATCAGTTGTCTAGAAAATAGCCATACGAATACTGGACATTTTATATTACTTCAAGCATTGAAAGCTTATTTATACAATTATAAGCCTCTCCTATATAGCAAATACCAAATCCCATGTGTCAAAGTTCTGGATCCATTGATGTTTCCACAATTTTTATTGGTATGTTTTTTAGCAAAATTTTCCTTTTTCGTGATTTTTCTACAGTTTTAAATAGAGAACCCCCCCCCCCCCCAAAAAAATGGATGATACTATTCGAATAATAGTAACATCAAAACAAATTGGAATGAAGTAGTTTGATTCTTATCGGTATTGGCCTGTGCAGCCTGTTAGTACCTTGATCTGCACAGTCTTTATTTTCAATTCTAGCTATTCTATTGTCTCCGCGATGATTCGTTCATCTCTAACGTAGGCCCCCATAACATTCCCAGTAGCTTTTTTTCTCTTTGTCTAATGGTTGGAAGTGTCTAAGAGGATAACCTAAGTTCTCATGGAGTGAAACTACGAATCAGTTTCTTGACCAGGCTGGAGACTCTACGTCAGAGGAACACTTCACGCCATTATGCAATTGGACAATACAAGTTTTTACACAATTCTATATTTTTTTCGGCTTGATAGGATATATATTCAAACTTATCAGTTGCTAACGAATAGTTTGAATGGCCTTTAAAATGCGTCACGTTTAGTTTTGTAAAACTTATCAAACAGTTTGAGGTAACGAACTATAAGTACGGAGCGACTCGTCCCAATAGTAACCAAAACTCTAAACAAGGTAAATTGGATAATAATAGATACATCAAAAGAATTAGCTTTTTATGCTGATTCCAAATATATAAGAAATTTTGTATTTTTTGTCTGACGAAAGACCACGGATGCGTGTTTATTTGTTTGCTTTGTCCCCCCCCCCCCGGGATGATTGCATCAAGCCAATGGTCCTAGAATATCGGGAGACGGCTTGTTTAAAAGAAAATTAATGGCTTAGTGCCCTTTTAAAGTGATCAAAGAAATTGGAGGGCAACTAGTTCCCCTCCCATACACCCTTTTCCCGAAACTCGGCCAATGAACGCCCGTTTCTCGGCCAATGGAAACTTTGAGGTAGCTATTTTGTTCAAAATTGTTGAAAGGTCCATTAGGTATTTCCTTGGGAATGACATGTTCCCCAACAGAACACGGGAAAAAGGATCAAGTTATGAAATTTGCCCAATGTTCAAATATAGTATTTGTTATTGGGAAGTATACATACATTTTGCAGGAGGTGGAATTTTATGGAGGGATTGTCGACGGGGAAAATTTTCCGTTTGAGTCTTTTCATTTAATATTGTACAAGAGTGAAAAAAACTGACTAACGGGCAGTTATTTGCACAACGAAGGTCGTCAAGATAAGACAAATACGATTCTGATAAATCCGGCTATATCTGTATTTGAGAAAAGGAAATATACGAGAATATTTTGAAAAAAAAATGTAGAACATTTTGAAAATGCTGAGACTTTTAATTATCTTAATCAAGATCAAATTATCTCAAAGTTAAAATCTAATAAGGCATGGAGAGACAGATTGATCGGATACTATTTTGTTTATTGACATGAAATATCAATAACACCTTTAAAGTAGTGCAGCTGTTATTCGTCTGGTAAAAGCTGCGATATCTCAAGGAGCACTAACAGCTTTCCCAAATTCTTTGAGGATTTTCATAGGTATAACTTATTAAAAAAAAAGAAAAAAGAAAATCATACACAAGTGCAATATTTGCACTTGTGCAATATTTGCACTCAGTGCAAATATTGCACTGAAGTGCAATATTTGCTTCTCCTCTCTTCTACTCTGCTCACTCCCTCTTGAAAGATATATATATATATTAAGCTGACCCCTCCTTAAACCCCGTTCTTAATGCTAAAGCTTGAATTTTGTTCCCAATGCTTTAAATACGACTGCTCAAGCATATTGCTTTAAATACGACTGCTCAAGCATAAAGGCAATTGGAATGGAATAAGAAGGAAGTTTTAGAATATTTCAAGAATAGAAGAGCTGATTGATGTGAATTTGATTTAAAAAAAACAAAAAACAATCCAGGCCAAATGTTTTAAAAGACAATCGGTTGCAAAAATGTTGCACTCATAAATGCTTTCAGCAAAGCACTGCACAACCTTAGCATAAAAAGCAGGGATTAACGAGTGGACAGCCCTCTAGATTCCAGAATTGACTCTATTGATTTTAAGTTTTAGAATAATCCTTTACTTTCATTTAAAAAAAGAAAGTTCCTGGCTCAGTATTGCTCAATAAAAAATAAGCTAGTTATTTTTTTTTTGGGGGGGGGGGGGTTCTTAGTTTTGGGGACAATGGATTTTAGTGGTATGAGCCTCGACTCAGTTCAATGAGTCCACCTTTCTACAATCTTGAATCTGTGCTTTTCTCGCTAATTCTTTTATATCTCCCTATCCCTTTTGTATTCCCCTGTTTACATTATTGTCTTAATGGGTTAGAAATAAAATTTTATTTACAATACTTAGTTCATAGTTTTATAAGAAAAAACATTGCAGCAACCAAAAAGTATTTATGAAGAAAGTGAAATACTTCGTCACCAAAAAAGGCAAAAAAAATCCCCCTTCATTAGATTTTTTTCCAAATTATACAAAATATATAAACATTGAAATTGAAATTTTATATTACATTAAAATTTTAAAGGTTACTATTTCCATTTTAAGAAAGAAGTTCGGGTCATCAAAATCTTTCTAATGAAATTGCACGAATTTCATAAGGATAGCTTTCTATCCCTGTTCATACCCATCTTCTTCCATTGAAGCTGTTGATTATTTTTGCAGAGTGAATTATCAGCTGCGCAAATATTTTTAAATAAAAAATTAAAATAAATGAGAAAAATCAAACTCATCTTCAGTCAGATGAATTTGTTTTAAGTTCACCGCAGCTTTTTCATGTTTGTCCTTGTCTAATATATATCCGAACGTCTCAAACCAAACTTTTCTAAAAAAAAAAATATTTTGTGGAGAATACATCTTTGTTTTCAGCGTTAGACATTTGGGCTTAATTTTTTTTGTCTCGTCACCTGCCGTATTTTCCTGCCACAGAAAATTGCGAGAAGGGGGGTGGGGTCTTTCGTGCAGTTTTGTTTGTTTGTTTGCATGGTTTTTGTAACACACTTAATTGTAATAAGGCTCTAACTAACCATTAGCTATACAAATCCTAAAGAGGAATTAAATAAAAAAATAATACAAAATAAAGATACTCACGGATCAGAGCTTTTTGGTAATAGTGTACCGAGCTCTTTAATTCTATCATTTATGTTGAAACGTCTTCTTCGTTCAACTGAAAAAAGTGGAAGATATTTACAAAAGAAAAGGAAGAATATACAGAAGAATAAATCGGAATAGCATTTTTTTTTTCGTACACGACAATAACTATTATTTGTCGTAATAGGTGCTGTCCACGTCGTAATTATAATTAATGATGGTTAATTTATTTTACTGATATATTTAAAACGGGCAGGTCAAAATAAGTCTTTGTCGAATAGAAAGTTGATAAAATTCAATTAATAGAATACTGCAATTAATACAATCGAGAATCTTAAGTCCTGAAGTGGCCCAGTGGGTTTGACCTCAGCTTAGTAATACGGGACCCAGAGACCGAACCTAGCTATAGCAACACACTGCAGGGCCCGGAATTCGATTCCAGTGATGAGATTGTGATGAGATTAATCCAGATTTGAAGAAGAAGAAAATGATTTTGAGATAAATGTATTTTCTCATAGATTCTTCCAGAGCACTTTCAACTTCAAAAGTCAGGATTAAAAAAGTCTGATTAGCTTTCTGACAGCAAAATTCCCTGCACAGGACTGTTGTCAGATTGGTATAATAATACAATGTCTTGAATTTTAAAATTATACGTCTAAACCGGACGTTCCACGTTTAGGCCTTAGTTAGTGATGGTTAAACACAGAAAAACGTCAAGAAGCCCCGCCTCTTATCACCATTAATTATAATCACTCGATACGGAATGCAATCAATGTTTTTTAGAAGTTTTTTTTTTATAGGCCAAGCGAGTAATAAGAGAGTGTAATAACCATCTCAGAAACAAGAGCACCGATAAAAGTGGGTAGCAGTACAGCCACAGGGACATAAATTCACCAAAATATAGGAAGAGGGGAAAATCTGCTTTTTAAATCCTAAGGGGGGGCAACCTGTAACTTTGGTGTTTTATTGTTTTTTTTCATTAAATACAAAAAAAAATATATTTTTCAACAAAATACCTTCAAAAAATGTATTTTTCAAAACCTAGGGCTCCAAAAACTTTAATGGGGGGATTCATAACGTTGAAAGAGCAAAAATATGTGAAGTGTAAATTATTTTAATGTTGAAAGTAAATATGATAGTATGCTAGTTACAAAATATTCCGTAAACCTATTTAATTTTAGTAGATTAAAAAAAATCCTTATTCTTATCCTTGTCTAAATTAGGAGTAACTTAGACTTCCTAATTTACTAACATTTTCCATTTCTAGAGAATCGAGATTTCCCCCTGTTTTACCGATAATTCTATAGACATTCAAGATATTTGAAAATAGTAAACACATTTCCAATAGATCAAATAAACAGTACATCCTGTCTATCAATAAAATGTATTTAAATTATGGTCTAAGATCAAAGTCTCAGAAAAAAAAAAAATAGTTTAAGAATATTATTTTACATGAAAATACAGGATATACAACATTAAAAACCAATCCTCAACACCTTTGTTTCTGTCAGTACAAAAAACCAACAAACATACGAATTTGCAGAAAAGTGAAAGAATAATAAAAAAGAAAGTAAAAGTGAAATGAGGTGTAAAACTAGAAAGGAAGAGAAAGTATACAAAATTACCAAATTTCTAAGTGAGTTTCAGCTTACAAAGCCTTTTTCGCGTCAGAAAAGAAATACATATATACCATAATGAGACCTGTGCTTTGTGCATTTCCTTACAATGTTTGAATATAGTATTTCTTTTATATGAACAAACATTCTGTATAATGCTATACCAAGACTTGATAGAGTTTACAAAAGGCTTGTTCAAGCTTACGATACATTGTTCTCCACTAAACAAAAACTATAAACATATGACTGTTAAAAAAAAGAAGAGGAAAGAAAAGGACCACGAACTATCATTACTGCGTTGTCATATTGGCTTATTTCCCGCCAGATTGGCTTATTTTGACGGTGACTGGCGTGAAAATTTTTGACCTATCCCGCTAGCGATAACTCCAAAAACTTTTTTTTAAGAAAAACGCTTATAATTATTGGGACAAAACGTTGTCTGGCTTATTTGGCTTGTGTTTTCGAAGGCTCTGGCTTATTTTTCACTTGTTTTCAAAGGCTCTGGCTTATCTTTTGTTTCTCCTTCTGGCAAAAATGTATCATTAACAGTTGTGCATTTAAGTGATATTGATAACTAGCCCAGAATATTCACATCCTAAGATTCTGTTCACCTGTATTTGCTCAAAAACTACATAAAAGCAGACTTCACGTAAGCCAAACAGACACTTAACAGATACTTTCAAACTTTCTAAGCAGAATGTTTCTTTCTGTGACAGAGATTTTAATTAATAGCTGTGCATTTAAATGAGATTGATGACTAGCCCAGAATTTTCACAACCGAATATTTTGTTCCCTATTTTTGCTCGTAAAATACGTAAGTAGATTTCATGCAGGCCAAACAGAAACTTAACAAAGAATTCGAAACTTTCTAAGCAGAAAGTTTCTATCTGTGACAGAGACTTTCATTAATAGCTGTGCGTTTAAATGAGATTGATTACTAACCCGGAATATTCACAAACTAAGATATTGTTTACCTGTTCTTGCTCGAAAACTACATAAAAGCAGTTTTCACGCAAGCCAAACAGAAACTTAACAGAGACTTTCAAATTTTCTAAGCAGAAAGTTTCTTTCTGTGACAGAGATTTTAATTAATAGCTGTGCATTTAAATGAGAATGATGACTAGCCCAGAATTTTCACAACCGAATATTTTGTTCCCTATTTTTGCTCGAAAAATACATAAGTAGCCTCCATGCAGGCCAAACAGAAACTTAACAAAGACTTCGAAACTTTCTAAGCAGAAAGTTTCTATCTGTGATAGAGACTTTCATTAATAGCTGTGCGTTTAAATGAGATTGATTACTAACCCGGAATATTCACAAACTAAGATATTGTTTACCTGTTCTTGCTCGAAAACTACATAAAAGCAGTTTTCACGCAAGCCAAACAGAAACTTAACAGAGACTTTCAAATTTTCTAAGCAGAAAGTTTCTTTCTGCGACAGAAATTTTCATTAATAGCTGTGTATTTATATGAGAATGATGACTAACCCAGAATGTTCACAACCAAATATTTTGTTCCCTATTTTTCCTTGAAAAATACAAAAGTAGACCTCGTGCAGGCAAAACAGAAACTTAACAGAGACTTTGAAACTTTCAGCCAAACAGACACTTAACAGAGACTTTGAAACTTTCTAAGAAGAAAGTTTCTCTCTGTGACGGAGACTTTCATTAATAGCTGTGCATTTAAATGAGATTGATCACTAGCCCAGAATGTTTAAAACCTAAGATTTAGTTAATCTGTTCTTACTCGAAAACTACATAAAAGCAGACTTCACGCAAGCCAAACAGAAACTTAACACAGACTTTGAAACTTTCTAAGCACAGAGTATTCTTCTGTAATATAGAATTTCATTAATAGCTGTTGGTTTAAATGAGATTGATCACTAGCCCAGAATGCTCACAATCTAATATTCTGTTCACCTGTTTTTGCTCGAAAACTACATAAAAGCAGACTTCACGCAAGCCAAACAGAAACTTTACAGGGACTTTGAAAATTTCTAAGCAGAGATTTTTTTCTGTGATAGAGACTTTTATTAATAGCTATTGGTTTAAATGAGATTGATCACCAACCCAGAATGCTCACAATCTAATATTCTGTTCACCTGTTTTTGCTCGAAAACTACATAAAAGCAGACTTCACGAAAGCCAAACAGAAACTTAACAGAGACTTTGAAAATTTCTAAGCAGATATTTTTTTCTGTGATAGAGACTTTTATTAATAGCTATTGGTTTAAATGAGATTGATCACCAGCCCAGAATGCTCACAATCTAATATTCTGTTCACCTGTTTTTGCTCGAAAACTACATAAAATGGAAAACATTGTTTCTTTCTGTAACAGAGATTTAATCTAAACAGAAAATTTGAATCATAGAAACTTATATCTTAGAAGGATATCATATTTTGAATAAATCAAACTGATCGTCAGCTGGTTTCAAATTCTTCTAGTTTGGCTGAGTAAAGGACAATTCATGAGAAAATTTAAGCAATACACAAAATTAACTAGCCCTATTTGAGAGTTGGCTAAAAGAATTTTTCATATTTCAACCGATCAGAAACTTTCATGGAAATACCTGATTGGCTCAAACTAGGTCATGCTAAACCTCGATATTAGTAAAATCTCATTATAATAGGACTTTAATACTCCCTTATCAGGAGTGTCCAGAAAAGGCAAATTCCGCGTTCCACAACAAAAAGTGCGAGAAACTGATAAATAAGCAAACATTTATACTAAAAACTAGTAGCATCACTTGCAGTGCAGCGCTTCCAATCAGAACTAAAAAATATGAAATAAGCTAAATTTTAATTTGCAAAATTAAGACAAAAAAAACAGACACATTAATTAAACCAGCATTTTTACTTAAATTTAAAAGCGAAATTATGTTGGTGTTTCTTCGTTTTATTTCTTTTAGAGACAAATTGGAGTCCCCTCTTATCATTTTGCCTATTCTTTCGTTTATAACGTCTAAGTATTTCTAATTCGAAACTTGAATACAGTACTGACAACGGTTTATTTCTTTCTTACGTAACCTACGACTTTCCTATTTGACTATTGGACTTCCCTTTGACGTTTCTATGGAGGAAAATATATATATATATATATATATATATATATATATATATATATATATATATATATATATATATATATATATATATATATATATATATATATATATATATATATATATATATCATCACATCATCATATATATATATATATATATATATATATATATATATATATATATATATATATATATATATATATATATATATATATATATATATATATATATATATATATATATATATATATATATATATATATATATATATATATATATATATATATATATATATATATATATATATATATATATATATATATATATATATATATATATATATATATATATATATATATATATATATATATATATATATATATATATATAAGATAATCTTTGTCGTTTAAGCCTGTAACAAAGGTGTATGCTTACCTACAAAATAACGGAGTAAGGAGCATAAAGGAGAACCTCTAAAGGCTATTCCAAGGAACCCTCCCTCTGAATAATTAGGACCTAAAACGAACTTTTTTAGTTCTAAATTGCCGTTCCCCCTCTTAGAAATAGCATCTTCAGATATCTGATTCCTCATGGTGCAATCATTGTATCGAAAGATACTTTTTTGTTGATTCTTATTTTGCTCCTTTTATATGAACTACCAGTGGTGATATCTCAAAGAGAACTTTGTGATGTTATTCATTCAAATTTTAGATTTACAGTCCCTTCAATCAGGCAATTCTTATTGATTGGCTTAAATCGCTTCCCTCTATTCTATATCATTTTCAAGTAATTTTAATGCGTTTGTTTTTTTCAAAAATTTGTTAAATTCGTTTTCCTCATGCTGCGAAATAACTGTGAAACTTAGTTTTTTATATCCAAACTTTTTTGCCCTATCCTGGTGGTCATTAACATTCTTATACAAACAACTAATCAATAATAACAACAAAAGCTGCATTTTTTTAGTTTTTCTACATCCTTTAAAAATAATGAGATGTAAAGTCTTTTGACCTATCGTTGCCCAAATATTAATGGCAACGTAGATGTAACAACTTACTCATATTATGGTTATCCTTCTTCTGTCTATCCTTGTTGAAAAACTTGGGCGATTCAAGAGATCCATTTGGGCAAGTGTTTACTGTTTTGGGCGGTTGAGAACCGGTTGAGAGTAAACCATCGGACAAACGAGGTGAGGCTATGTAACTAGAAAATAATAATCATATTAGCCAACAATCCTATACGAGTTTAGCACTGCAAAGATATTTTAGATTTATCCTCCATTTTGTAAGCATCATCAAAAGTTACATACTATTTAGAATAAAACTTTACACTTTGCAGCAAATAATCCGAAGAAAAACTTCTGCTTTCTAGACGTTTTAGGCCAGTAAGACAAGATGTTTGCTTAGAAAGATTAGGATAATTAGGACAATATATTTATTTAGGACAAAATACTTAGGAAAAATTTTACACTTACACAATAGATAGCCAGAAGAAAAAACCTTGTTATCTAAAGAAAGACTGATTTTCAATAAATTTGAACTAGATTTTTTCTATAAATCATACAAATTAATTATAAAATGATGTAGTCACTGATGGTTGTGAGGAAATGGGGAGATTAATAACAGTTAATCTGCCTCCTGATACTAAACTGGAATATGATTGAAATAAAATTAACAAATTAATATTAAATCATACATTAATTAATAAATGTATTTAATAATTAATTATTAAAGTAAAAATTAATAATACATTAATGATAAATACACTAATTAACATATTATTAAGACTTGAAATGCCGGTGAAACTACACAAGAAAATCCCAAACAAGTTGTTTTCCTTGGGGTGGGGACAAAAAAAAAATGAAATTTTTCGTTTTAAGAAAAGACGAATGGGGATCACTAAAAATAGCACAATTTGGTGTCTATCAATATAAGATTTTTAAATATAGCCAATAAATTCCTACCTGTATATTAAAAAAAAAGTAAAAAAAAAAGTTTATATGCAAATGTTCTAAAATATAACAATGGAAAAGAATCATTGCTATAGATGGGGACCAGTATTGACAAGCATGACTCCCGTATTCTGAGTTAATAGGTATCTTAGTAACAATAATCAAAAAAAGAATGCGTACACCTGAACATAGAGTGAAATATCCCCAATCACTTGAATGGATCAGAAGGATCCCTTCCGCTAGAAAAAGTGCTACACAGAAACTTCCTCTAAAGGGAAATTTTCTGCCCATTTGTCATTCCTGGACAATTTTTGGGCTCTTACTTCTTCTTCTTCTCCTTCTTGGGTTCTGACTTTTCTTTTCTTCTTTACTTGTGGACTGGGTAGTTTCTGTGCGACTACATCCAAGTACCTTGTCCGGTGGCTGTTAGATATGCAAAGGACTTTACAACTAGAGTAAGGTGCGAACTTTCCATTTTTCAAACATTTCAATAAGTTTTAAGAGGAGACGAAGAAATGTTCATGTAAAGGAATCAATAGAATCTAAATCTGCTTAGAAATGTAATTTCTGAATAATTTTCCTGATACTATATAAAATTGCATGGCATAGCCTTTCCTTCATGGGAAACAGGATTTTGGAAGAAAATAAAAGTGTGGGGATTTATATTTGGCTTTCATCCAGTTTCTGATATTGAAAATGGAATTACTAAGAAAGCGAATAACGCGCTCTCAATTTTAACGGAAGTTGGTCGTTATTTAAAGCAAAATTTTTCGAAATAATTAGCATCTATTTCTTTCGTTCTAAGCTAATAGACAATTCCACCCATCTGAAAATAATTTAGAATTCTATTAATGTTTGTAAGGGGTTTATCCATAATTCACATCTTACGTTGTGACACTGATAATATTTGATCATGTTCGGAAATCACACTAAGTCAGCACATTTTCCTAGCCAAATTCACCAAGTCAAGTCTTTGGAACCAATGACCCTGCCCAATTAGGCCTACATGTTTTCCTCTATCTGTATAGATATCAGTTCTTCCACTTTTTTTTCAATAATCAGGAAAAGGTCGCTCAAAATCGATAGATTTTTGGCAGACTCGAAGAAAATATCGGCAGAAGAAATTCGTAAGCGTCTCCTTACAAGGGATTTCGGATGCTTTCTAAAAACGAAATAAAGTGTTATTCTGATCAATTTATTAAATGAAATATTTTTCAATCTCCTATTCTTCTGCATACTCATGACCCTGTTGAGATTGGCACATAAAATTTCTCAACAGGATGCAACAAAAGCTATTAAAATTTCAACTTTCAATGTAACTAAGGCATTTGTATATTTTCAAGTGTTTTATTTGTAACATAAGCAATTAGAAACAGAACAGATTGGACCAGAAATTTATTAATTGTATTGACTATAGTCTCTCGTGTATCACCGACTCGCTGACGCCACCTTCACACAAGCACCATGAGAGCATAAGAGATAGCAAAACCAAATAGCTGCTCCCTGTTTAGCAGAAACAAAACATGACATGTACTTGATTGAAAAAAAAATCTCATGTTTCAAAATTAAGGTCTTTTGTTGACAAGCAGCTAATTGATGTTCAATAAATTATGTTATGGAAACTAAATTTTAATTATATTGAATATATAATCGATTTTATTATATTGTTTAATTATATTGAATATAATCGATTTATCTTATTTAATATTAAATAAAAAAACACAGGCTTGTTCAACTGAAAGTAAAGAGCAACATTAAAATTTCAAACGAACAAAAATTATTACGTACATGAAAGAGGTTACCCCCTTCTCAACACCTCGCACTTTGCGTCAAGGCTCTTTAGTACTTTTAAAAAAGCTTCTTATTTTTCTAATTAAATAACCCTCGTATTTTCAGGAGTTGTTACTGATGCAGCTTGTTTATTGCTTTGTTCTTGGGTTTTGCTTCAAGTGGTTATTATTCCTTGAGCACTTGGATAGCTTAGTTTTCTTATATATTTTTTTGAGCACAGAAGAAGGCTTGCCGAAGGCTTGCCGATGGCCTTTACGGAACAAGCAGATATCTGCTTGTGTCAGATATCTGCTTTTTTCTGCTTGTTTGTCTACTTGTACTCAAATATCTGCTTGTTTCGTATTTCTTAATCACTAGCTGAAAATTATCCTAGTTGTGTTTTGTCTATTTGTTTCTCCAATTTTTTTTCGTTAGAAATTATCACAGGCAGCAAAATAGCGTTGCCGAAGTAAAGAGCGAAGTGGGTACAATGTATTATTTATTATTATTATTGTTGTTTTTTTTTA